>NC_133659.1:269079200-269293546 GCF_037893015.1 Macrotis lagotis | reverse complement strand
GTTTTTCCTGTCCCAATGGGAATGACCTTAAAGTCCAGCATGGCAAAGGGTTACATCATTTCCTTGTGACCTATTTCATTCATTGTGCTCCTCAAATTTACTCAGGTATACCATACTATAATACCAACAAAAATAATAACCATACTCTCTGCCCTGACAGCCTCTCTCTGGTCCTTGAGGACTTCCAGACCATCCATGTCTCCATTCCTCTCTAGGTTGCACAGTGGACTTTCTCTATCATGTTACAGAAACACTTCATCCTTGAAGCTCACTCCAACTCTAGAATTCACTCATAGTGGTACTTGCTGATTCTGTTGCCTCCCCTGATTGGATGACTCCTGGGATTTTCATTTAAGGAAGATGTGAAGTTCTTACTGCCTCTCCTTCCTTCTCTTGCTGAACTGTGCATAGTATTTCCCATGCCCCCAGCTCAGGGTACCCCTTTTCATCTAGATTTTATGTTTTGCTTTCCACAATTAGAATCTCCTTGAGGACAGATACTGTTTTCCTACGTGAATATTCACATTTCTAGTACTTGATACAATATCTGGTAATAGAAGTATTGCCTAATATCTATAACTGATAAAAGATGGTTTGAATTTAAATGATGTTCTTGCAAAGCATTCTACATATATTATATGAATTTTATAATAGCCCAGTGAAGTAGCTGGAGAAGTATTCCCATTTTTCAGATGGGGAAACTAATTAAAGCTCACTGATTTGCTTATATGAATAACAGAATTGATTCATTGATTAACACAGATCCATTTGTGTGATATCCATTATGCATCCTTTGTTTCCTTATTATAATAAACACACTGAAAGCTCAAAATAGAAAGTTTTGTATATTAATAATTAAACAAAGCAATAGCAATAGTTAACAAAAAGGTAGCATGACCTAAAAGACAAAGAACTGATCTTGAGGACAGAAATATCTGAGTTCATCTCCTATCTCTGATATCCTGTCAGTTGAGTACTAGGCAACTCATCTGGCTACTCAGAATTTTGGGAAACTATTGAAAATTACAAGTGGCAGGGAAGGTACTGATCTGCATTAGCAAAGGAAGTTTCTTATATTAATGAAATCACTGAACAAAAACCTGTCCCTTAATTAATATTGAATTATTATTCCTTCATGAAAAGGTTCACTGTTTTGAAGGTGTTTTTTTTATTTCCTCAGGTGAAAATTTTTATTGAATGTAAAAATAAATAAATACTTCAATGGTACCTTCATAAATAAATATAAATTTTATATAATTACAATTTGTATCATTATTTTTACTAACTAGAACTCAAGGTTAAGTAAAGTTTCTTCCCAGTTAATTCCTTTGGGTGATTAAAAATATATTTATGAGATTTAGAAATATGAGTGACATGGTTTAATTTTTTGTTGTCATTAATGTTTTTGTTTTAATTTTGAATAAAGAATTTCTTTTCTTTTTTTTTGTAAGGCTTTTGCAAGGCAATGGGGTTAAGTGGCTTGCCCAAGGCATTTAAGGAAGATGTGAAGTTAACACTGCCACTCATTCCTTCTCATGATGAACTGCTAGGTAATTATGAAATGTCTGATGTCAGATTTGAACTCACTCCTGACTCCAGGGCCGGTGCTCTATCCACTATGCCACCTAGCCTCTCCAAGAATTCATTTTCTAATAATGGCAACGTTTACAAACATATGTCAATTTTTTTGAAAATAATTAGCTTGGGCTAGATTTATAAGACATTTGGTTAAAACTCTTGTACAATTAATCATCTTTTCAAATCACTGGTAAGTCTGTAGTTTTATTAAACTGACCAAATTAGTCCATTTCATTTGAATCATTGCTTTATTTGGCTTCAACTTGTTTTGGGATCAGGGTGTTGGGATCCACAGTAAATTGGTCCTAGGAAAGCTAATAGAAAGACAAAAACAAGCAAACATACCAACATGTGCACTATATTACAATGGCAACAGAGAACTGTTTGGTCCCAGAGACACAAAGAAACTTATCCTAATTATCATGTACCATGACAAAGATTTCAGTAGTGATACCAATGATAGAGGGAATCTGAGGAGAAAAATTTTATACCTTAAAAATAGACTTGTTTGAGAACAGGTACTCATGCCAGATGTAAAAGAAGCATTCCTAATTAAAACCATATATAAAGGGAAAATTCTTTGGGTCACTTATGGATCACAGGCACAGGTAAAGACTTTTCTAAGCAGATCCAGAAACTGAGTGAGGGTTTTGAGTTGGTTATAAGAGGGATGGGTATGACTCTGTACTGCAGAGGATCAGAAGTCCTATCCAATCAGGAATGTCCATCTTTTAGTTGACACAAGATCATAAAGGATCAAATCAGTGAAAAAGCACAAACTTTTTCTTATTTTTTGAGCACTGGAACTACTAAGTGACTTTTTATGGATTATTTTTTTAGAAGTCAGTAGAATTTCCATGCACAGATGGAACTGAGAAGAAATGAAGTAAAATTATTCCTTTTTATAATATAGGGGAAATAATACTTTTTTGACAGTTACAATTATAATAGTCATCTATAGAAAGACCTAGGCTTCTATGAATGTTTTAATATGAATAATAAAATAATTTTAAAATAAAAAACAAAAAAAGATCAACATTGATTAAGCTCCTAATATATGCTAAGTATTTTTTGGTGTTGGTGATACAAAAACTACATAACCCTCCCACACACATGCTCAAAATTTCAAATAAGAGAGTGGTGAACAAGTCAAGAAATTCTAAGGAATTCTATAAAGTGAGTAGAGAGACAGAGCAACTTATTTTTAGACTTCTTCCACTAACGAGAGTAACTTTGATCACTGAGCAGAGCAGGATGAAAAAGGGCTAAAGGTACATGTATTATATTAGTGCAATTAGCAAGATTCCTGGAAAAGACCTGGTTTCATTGGTATAGGATTGAATAGGATATGAAACTAAGATCAGTTAGAAATAGTAGAAGAGATGATTTTTACCCTCACAACAGCATCAATCAGGATAATTTAACCTACTGAATGGAATTAAAAAAGTTGTGGATTAACTTCCTAAGAAAGTGGGACTAGTCTTAAAATTGTCAAATTAAATATTAATTAGTGGTCTGAAATAGAAGAAATACATGATATAACCTCCTATTGAGAGATACAGAGGCATATATACAGAGAACTGGCAATCTATGACTGAAAGAGACTTCAGAGATCATCTAGTTTAACCCCCATTTTTAATGCTGTTTATAACATTAGTGACAAAAAAAAAATTAAACCATGTCACTCATATTTCTAAATCTCATAAAAATATTTTTTAATCACCCAAAGGAATTAACTGGGAAGAAACCTTAGTAGTGACAGCATGCTTTCTGGAGATCAAATCTGATCCATGACAAATGTAGGAAGGGAGAAGACAGCCATGGAATATGGGAAACTATTCAGATTCTTAGCATCACAGAACAAGCCAACAAACATTAAAAATTCTTTTTTGTCCAAAGGTATACCCTGTTCCAGCTGTATCTCTCTTGAAAATATTATTTAGTAAATAGAACCTTAGAGAAGCGTATGAGCAGGAAAAAAATATTAAGTATATATCAGGACTGATTTCAAGGTTCAAAGGCTAGAATTGTGATTTTCATTTATAAGAACAACCCTATGGATTAATTTTTTTGGAAGTCAGTGGGATCTCCATGAACAGATGGGACTGAGAGGAAATGAAAATGAAGAAAAAAGTCCTTTTTTAAATTTAGGAAGAATTGTTATGTGCCTACATTTCATTTCAATAAAAAAAAATCTCAAACAAGGACAGCATTCCATACAGGAGAAAAATTGTGTGTCACACTGCGTAGTAATATCGTCTTTCAAAAGCCATCACAATGCATAGCATGGGTCTGGTAGTTTTCTTGCTTGTGAAAGCTCAGATTTCAGAAAAACATTTTAAAAATAATTATCTCTTTTTAGTGTCAGCAATGTTTTTTTTTTCTTTTGCTACTGCATACTAAGACATTTGTACAGAGACAGAAAGAAATCTAGAAAGAAGGAGAAAAACATGATCTCAGCAAGTGTGGTGTGGTAGATAGACACATAGTAAGTTTAACACCCTGAACAAATCGCTTAACCTCTCAATAGCAAGAGAAATATCTCAAAGACTAAAAGTTCTACATCCTAGTGCCCTCACTGGCACTGGAAATACCCTATACTGATGAAACCCACTTTCCTTCTGTTACTGCTGTAGCTACAGCTGTGGATACCAAATCAATATTACCATTACTTCTGGTGATGTTATGCCCAATGTATCAATTGACTTATATAAGACCAAGCATTTTATTGAATTCTTCACAAAATTTCTCAATCCTCTCATCAGCTGGAGCAGCTATCACTGCATAGTTTATAATTATTTTATACAATCTTTTTGTGTTAATATTTCATAATATTATAATATAGAACAGATTATATTTTATAATATATTATGATATATTATATTTTCCCATTGATGATGGATGTTTGTTCTGAGGCATGGAAGACATCAATCTTCAGTGAAAGTTGTTAAGTCACCCAAATGGGAAGATCCCTAGAAACCATAAGTTTCTATTTATTTCACATTTATTGCTGGAGAAGAATTATGAAGAAATAATAATACAAAGAATAGGTACCACACTTTTATTTTCATCAGTAGTATAGGAAACTACAAGTAAGGAGTTTCTTCTAACCATGTAGTTCAATGCTTTTTCTGCAACTTGTAATCTTAGGGGATTTAGTAAAATACTGAAAGAATAAGTGACTTTCTAAAAATCAGTCAGTAGATGTCTATGGATAGACTTGAATTCAGTTCTTCCTTGTTCCAACTATTTTTCTATCCATTATGACAAACTAAAGCACTGAAAAAAATTTGAGCTCATCATGTGGCAAGCAATGACTCATAGTACTCTGCACTCAATAAATGTGTCTCATGTCAGGAAATCTAGAAGAAGGCCTACTCACACCATGTTCTATGGATGACTTGTGAAAGAGTTTTGATTTTATGTAGAGAATTAACATACAGATTGTGAATTCTTTGTGAAGTTGAAAATTGCATTCTTGGGATAAATAGCCATCTTAAGAAAGTGGGACTAGTCTTAAAATTGTCAAATTAAATATTAATTACTGGTCTGAAATAGAAGAAATGCATGATATAACGTCCTACTGAGAGATACAGAGGTATATGGGTGTCATAGAACTGGCAAGCCATGACCAAAAGAGACTTCAGAGATCATCTAGTCTAACCCTCATTTTCAATGCTGTTTATAAGAAGAAATCCAAAAATTTCAAATAGTTTTAGAAAGAAATTTGATAGAGACAAGTGAGCTGGAAAGGTGTTGTGACTACTCCCTATCCAACTATGGAAGGTTTATATTATATATAGCATATAAAAAAAGGCAAATACAATTTCCCAATTGATCTCATTTAGATAGCAGGTAACCTCCAAGAAAAGGACAGTTTGAGATCTACATCAGCAGATAAATCCAATCTAATTTGTGGACCCAAAACATGAAAACTGATGACATCCAGGACCAGGGGGAACCTAAAATTTTGATATTCTTGAGGTTACTGAAGTCAGGGAGACATTCTGGGTACAAGACATGTAAAGATAGTGCAAAGAAAATTAATAATAATAGCAATCCACAACTGATGAGGGAACAAGCCTAGGAAAGGAAAGTGATATGGAACAAAGTCCAGTGTCCATATGACATGGTGAATTGAAGGGTAGTTGTATTCTTGAATCAAAATAGGCAACCTACCAGTACTATACTCCTAATTACTCTTAATTCTTAAGGAAGAAATTGACCCTCCTAGTGGAGGGTCTGCAAATGTTGAAGTCATGGGCAAAAACAATGAAGGACTTTGAGATACAAATAGCACATTGTTGTTGCTGTTGTTTTATTTTGTTTTTTCTCAGAAGGATTTATAGTAATTCAAGAGTTAGAAAAGAGTTCAGTGCAGTTGGCTAAATCATGAAGCACACAGGACAGGCATAACAAAAAGAAGAAATGCAAGAGAATCATCATCTAATTCAATAAAAAAAATTAAATTCATCTCTAAATAGCTATGGGCATAGCTATTTAGATAATATGCAATAAACAAAGGGAGCAGGATGTTTTAATTTAGGGAGAAAAATTATTATGTCCTCCCAAACTTGAAACTTGGTTGGATGTGATTTAAGTTAGAATAAAATAAGTATTCAAAACAAATGTATTGGACAGTTATCAAAGCAGAGGAACACTATATGCCAAGATTATGTTCAGAAACCTTGTTTTTTTGTTAATTATACTTCTTTAGTATTGATTCATAACCTGTAGTAGATACTCAATAAATGCTTATGGAGTGAAGAACGAGTTTTGTTAAATGAAAAGAATAAAATTGGACCCTGGAGAATATTAATCATCACTGAAATCTGTCTAAAGTCACTTTCATGTTCAAGTTTGAAATTAAGATTGAGAGGCCAAGGAAATGATATGATGTATGATTTTTGAATTTTTCCAGGACAATAACTGATTGGGTTTTTTCCTCTGAATTTTTAGCACCTTCCACACTGTACACTGAAAGAATTGGTGAAAAGGAATGCTCAACTTAATAGGGCCTTTTTTCCAAGTTGCTCTTCAATAATGGAAAGACTTTTTTAGTGATCCATCTACTCTCTCACACATAATCACTCTTGACAAGCAGTATACTTTCCCAAGAAATGATTCAGGTTTAGGGATATATATACAAGGAATTGAGTAACACAATTGATTTGGGTAAGGACTATAATTTCAGCCTTAGTCACTTTAACTTTTAGCTTTCACATACTAAAAATTTTTATCTACTAACAGGATAAGCTATTCTAAATCTATTCATATGCAACATGGCAGAATCTTATGGAACTTGCATTTTTTTTTACATAAATATCCATTTTTTTATATAAGTAAAAACAGAACCTCAGAAAGGTTAGATGGTTAAGATTTTTTAAATCCCAATTACATCATTAAATATTCATGAATTAGCTTTCTTTTATACAGGCTTGTCCTTCAACTTGATAAATATGCCTTCAACTATTAGTCTTAAGTAATATTCTTCCCAAACAATGGTGAACCAAATATTCCAAATTTGGGATAATGTCATTGTTCTCTAATGTATGTGTAGTTCTTCTAAAGTTACTTCATCTAACACCACTGACAGCTATACATGAATGCTTATTAATTATATTTTCATATCTCTATAAAAGAAAAATAGCCAATTGGCTGCTTCCCTATGAAGCATTCCACTTTCAACATTCTTTTTCACAAAAAATTATCCACATTGTTTTAAAATTATTTGTTGTTTATCAGCCTATTCGTTCTAACATTTTTCTATAGAGATCTTTTTACCACATTTGCAAGTCAACATATTAGGTATTATTACATTACACAAGAAGAATATTCACAAGAATAATTTTTTATGACAATGTATCAGATGGACCCAGTAAAGGCAGCAACCTAGCTTAACTCTCCCAACATTTCCCTCCAAACAACTTTAAAATAACACCCCAAATCAAATTTTGGATTGCTAAAGCTAACAAAAGGTCAAATTGAGACATTTTTTAGAAGAAATAGAAATTACCTATAATTATATTTTAAATGCTCTAAATCACTATCAGTTAGAGAAGTTAAAATTAAAAATCTATAATGTACCACCTCACATTTATGAAAAATGAAAAAAATACTGAAGGGGTTAAGGGAAATATAATTGTGCTAATGAAGACTTGGTAGACTAGCTAGTGAACTGGTCTAATCATTCCAGAGAATAATTTGGAACAAGGGTCAAAGTGCCAAAAAACTGTGAATACACTTTGACCTAGCAATACTACTATTCTGTATTCCAATGAAAACGAAGATAAAGGAAAAGGATCTTTGCCTAGTGGAAAAGAATTGGAAATCAAGGAGATTTTCATCAACCAAGAAATGACTGAACAAGTTGTAGCAAATTATTGTGATAGAGTAATATTGAGCTATAAGAAATGAAGAGGAAAGTGGTTTCAGAAAAAAAGATAAGACCTATATGAACTGATGCAAAGTGAATATTTTGCACAGTGACAGCAAAATTGTACAGTAAAACTGTAAAACACTTGATTCCTCTGATCAATACAATGATCCAAGGCACTCTCTGAGTGCAAATTGAATTATAACCTTCTCAGTTATTTTTCTTACTTTTTGTTATAACAAATATTGAATAGGCTTACACATAATTTCACATGTTTAACTGATATATTGCTTCCCTATTCTGTTCATGGAAGAGGAAAGGGAATAAAATAAAAAATTTAAAATAATGTTTAAAATGATAAAATAAAAACTGTGTGGAATTAATTA
The DNA here is from genome assembly GCF_037893015.1 of Macrotis lagotis. Lineage (NCBI taxonomy): Eukaryota > Metazoa > Chordata > Mammalia > Peramelemorphia > Peramelidae > Macrotis > Macrotis lagotis. Next base: position 269,285,206 of record NC_133659.1, on the reverse strand, counting down.
TGTGTGGGACTTCAACATTTCCAAAAAGTCACACAGAAAAAAAAATGAAACTCCCACACATTTCCTATCAAAACAAAGAAAAAAAAACAAAACTATGCTATCATTGATGGGCAAAGTTAGTTTCATTTAAGAATAAAAATGAATAAAAGAAAAATTAAAAGTCTTGACCTTCCTACTAGTTACTAAATATATCACAAGCAGCACAAATAAAAATTTTAAATTTGCCCTTGAAATCAGTCTTACCTTTGTTTGAAACGTTTCTGAAGCTCACTAAATTGGATCTTTGGTAAAGTCATATTGTTGCTAGAAAAAGTGAACAGTTAAAGGTTTCAGGGCTTCAAACATGAAAGAATTCACTTAAAAGATGAACTCTGACCCAGAAGAATTCAGGGACCAAAAAACTTATTTAGATCAGGGCTGTTCAAACTTACTTTTAAAAGTTTTTTTTTTTAATGAAGCAAAGGACAAATACATTTTGATTTGCCATTTTAGTGAGAGCTCTGGGGTAGCTTGGCTTCATTTATTATAGCATGAGACTGGTTGGTCACATTTTGGACAACCCTGATCTAGGTATTGCTATAGTTAGCAGAAGCTAAGGGAGAGAGAGATTAGCAGCAGCAGCAACAGCAGCCAAAGCAACCACCATGAAAGGATAAGCAGCAAAGAAAAGTAGAGGAGCATAAAAAGTTATCTGGGGGAATCACACTTCCCAAGAATAAGCTGACCTCCCAAAGAAAGATGGGCCATTAGGGAGAAGTAGTAAATAAGGGTTTAAGGGCAGGAGATCACAGGGGATCTGGAGGATCATGCTTCTCAAGAGCTAGCTAGTCTCCAAAAATGACAAGCAACTCAACTGAGTAGAGGGGAAGCATCTAAACGGGCAGGAAGAAGAGGTAATTAGACCTAAATTGATGGGAGTAGTAACTCAGAGAGCAGAGATGATGTAATTAGGATATATTTTGCTCAAAGAGCAAAAAGGAGGTAAGTAAAGACCTGTAGAAGAGAGGCAGTAGTACAAAGAAAGACTTAATCCTTTCAGGCTAGAGTAGCAACCAATTGTTTTGTTGGCTGGAGGGCAGGGGTTTAACAAATCCTTGCCTGGGAGTGGCAAAGTACTTTACTTTTTTCAATGACTTCATCTCAATAGTTTGGAAAACCAGATGGGGATCAGTGTTAATATAAGGTCTGCACAGAGGTTATTTGATATGTTCAGTTAAAAGGGAACAGATTTAGTGATAGAACATATTTCTTTTTTTAAATTTTATTTATTTATTCTTATTTTGTACAAATAATTTTTTTATACATTACTAAAATATTCTTGTTTAAGAGTAAACGCAATATTCCCCTCCCCCCAAGAAAATATAGACCCGCATAAGCGATGAAGTAAATAGGAGAGAAAAAAATTAAAATTAAAATTAAAAAAAATAATAATAATAATAATTGTAGGTATGGCCAGGTGGTGCAGTGGACAGAGCACCAGCCCTGGAGCCAGGAGCACCCAAGCCCAAATCCGGCCCTAGACATCCAACAGTCACCCAGCTGTGTGACCCCATGCAAGCCACCCCAACCCCATTGCCCTATAAACCCTCCCCCAAAAAAGGACACAAAATAAAATAAAATAGTAATAATAATAGTAGGGGCAGCTGGGTGGTGCACAGAGCACTGGCCCTTGAGCCAAGAGCACCCAGGTCCAAATCCAGCCTCAGACACCCAGCAATAACCCAGCTGTGTGGCCCCAGGCAGGCCACCCAGTCCCATTTGCCCTGCAACACTCCCCATAAAATAATAATAATAATAATAATAAATGTGCTTCAGTCTATGTTCTAATACCACCAGCTCTGTCACAGGTGCATCACATTCTTTAGGATAAGTCCATCACAAAAGTTACTTCCATATTTTTCCACTGTTTCCATTGCTGCAACTCCTTCCATACATACTTCTCTACTACCATGAGCTATATTTTCTCTCACCTTTCACTCTGTCTCTGCTGTAGGGCAGTTGAGTGGCACAGCAGACAGATCCCCAGCCCTGGGGTCAAGAAGCCCTGAACCCACATACCACCCCTTACCCAGCATCCACCTGGCCCTATGGTCCCGGACAGGCCATCCAATCCCAGCCCCTTGAAAGAAGTAAAAAAAGAAAATGTGTTATATCTGACCACTTTCCCACCATAGTTCATCCTTTTCTCCATCACTCACATATCACCCCCCTTCCCCTTCTTAGAAGGGGACCCCTTCTCTCCTTCTTACTACAGATGTCTAAACCCCATTGAGTATATATGCTGTTGCCTCTCCTAGCCACCTCTGATGAGGGCAAAGATTCCCTCATTACCCCTCTCCTTCCCCCCTTCCATATTATTGCAATAGCTCATTGTAATAAAGAAAAAATCTTATTATATGAAATATCTCCTCTACTTTTTTTCTTCTATTACATTTCCCTTTTATTTATTGACTCTATTTTTATACCACAATATATCTTCAAATTCAGTTTTCTCTTGTGCTTCATCTATAAAAGCTCCTTCTACCTGCTCTATTAACTGAGAAGGTTCATATGAGTATTATCAGTGTCATTTTTCTATACAGGAATATATAGAGTTCATCATCATTAAGTCCCTCATATTTTACCCTTCTCCACTCTCTGTGCTTCGCCTGAGTCCTGTATTTGAAAATCAAAACTTCTGTTCAGTTCTGGCCAACAGGAACATTTGAAATTGCTCTGGTTCATTAATTGAAAGTCCATCTTTTTCCCCGGAAGAGGACTACCCAACTACCCAGTTTTTCTGGGTAGTTGATTCTTGGTTGCATTCTAAGCTCTTTTGCCTTCCAGAATATAATATTCCAAGCCCTATAAGCTTTTAATGTAGTTGCTGCTAAGTCCTGTGTGATCCTGAGTGCAGTTCCACAATATTTGAATTGTGTCCTTCTGGCTGCTTGTAATATTTTCTCTTTGACTTGGAACTTGGCTATAATATTCCTGAAGGTTGTTTTTTTGGGATCTCTTTCTTGGGGAGATCGGTGGACTTTCTCCATTTCTATTTTGCCCTCTGTTTCTAGGATATCAGGGCAATTTTCTTGTAATAATTCTTTGAAAATGATGTCAAGGCTCTTTTCCTGGTCATGACTTTCAGATATTCCAATAATTTTTAAATTATCTTTCCTAAATCTGTTTTCCATATCAGTTGTTTTTTCAATGAGATGTTTCACATTTTCTTCTAATTTTTCATTCTTTTGGTTTTGAAGCATTGAGTCCTGATTTCCAGTAAAATCATTAACCTCCCTCAGTTCCATTATTTCTCTGAAGGATTTGTTTTCCTCGGAGAGCTTTCTTATCTCCTTTTCCATCTGGCCAATTATGCTTTTTATTTTATTTTTAGGTTTTTGCAAGGCAAATGGAGTTAAGTGGCTTGCCCAAGGCCACACAGCTAGATAATTATTAAGTGTTTGAGACCAGATTTGAACCCAGATATTCCTGACTCCAGGGCCAGTGCTTTATCCACTATGCCACCTAGCCGCCCCACAATTATGCTTTTTAAAGCATTCTTCTCCTCAATAACTTTTTGAACTGTTTTATCCATTTGACTTATGATGGTTTTTAACATGTTATTTTCTTCAGCATTTTTTTGGATCTCCTTGACTAAGCTGCTGACTTCATTTTCATGTTTTTTTCCTGCATCTCTCTCATTTCTTTTCCCAATTATTCTTTTATCTCCCTCACTTGATTTTTAAAGTCTTTTTTAAGCTCTATCGGAGCCTGAGCCCACTTTCTGTTTTTCTTGGAGTCTTTAGATGCAGTAGTTTGTACCTTCTCATCTTCAGATTAAATGTTTTAATCCTTCTTGGGATCACAGGCAAAGTATTTCTCAATGGTGTTCCTCTTTTTTCTCTGCTTACTCATTTTCCCAGCCTGAGCCTGGTTTTGGGGTGCTTCCTGAGCTTTTGGGACACCCCCACAAGGATCTCAGTGTGTGAGGCTCTCTCCTACCTCCTGGTCTGTGAATGACCATAAGTGCCACCCTCTGCCATGGGGCTGAGGTGGGGGGGCCCTGCTGTTCTATTGGGGGACCTAGACTGTAATCAAGATCTGAATGTGGTCAGAATCCCAGAGTCCTGTTCCAAGGGCAGAGGACAGAGCTCAGCAGTCTCTCTCTTCACTCCCCTCCCTAGGCTCAATGGGCTCATGCCCTGGGGTCTCCTGCTTACCAGCTCTGCCTGCTTCTGGTTCCTGGATCTGGGCTGCCAGGGCCATGCTGCTCGCTGTGTGCCCTGAGGGCTGGGCTTTATGTGTTCCCTCTGGTAGAGGTTCCCCCCACTATTCCCCTAAGTTGTGCTTGTTGTTCCCTGGAGTGTAAATCAGGAAACTGCCCCTGCTGCTGTGAGCTGCAGCTCCCAGCACCCTGGGGCTGCCTCTGGGAGGCTGAAGTTCCTTCACTTTGGTGGGCCACCCCTCTGGTGGGCCACCCCTCCAATACCATGGAGTCGAGCCTTTCTGCTCTTTTCCAGGTTAGCATGGATTGGAGAATTGCCTCAATGGATCCCTGTGGGTTCTGTCTCTCAAAAATGTAGTTAGAGCCCTTAGTTTATAAGTTTTGCTCCAGAGCATTTGAGAGAGGGTCCTCTCCTGTCACTATCTTGGCTCTGCCCCAATAGAACAAATTTCTCAGTCCAATCTTTCCTCTAATAACTTGTTATCCTTCTAAACCTCAGTTCTCAAGTGCAAGATAGGACTACACTGAATTATCTCTACTAGTTGTAATCTCTTCAACTTAAGAAAATAATCATATTTTCAGCTTTGAGGTTCTGCTGGATCACTAATTTCAAAAAAATCTCTCTAGAAAACATAGATCACATCTAAATTCTAGCAAAAAAAGATTATATTTCTTTTTTTTATTGTAAAGTTAGTTGAGTATCACTAACATCAGCCTAAAAAGCTCTTATGATAAGTAACATGATAAGTAGATTGAGATTCTACTATAATAACAGCAAGAATAAAGATAAATAGAGAAGGGGTGGCTAGGTGGCGTAGTGGATAAAGCACCAGCCCTGGAGTCAGGAGTGCCTGGGTTCAAATCTGGCCTCAGACACTTAATAATTACCTAGCTGTGTGGCCTTGGGCAAGCCACTTAACCCTATTTGCCTTGCAAAAAAAAAAAAACCTAAAAAAGAAAAGATAGAGAGATGGAAGGGTAATATCAGAAGCCTATAAGTTTTATTTCTTTACAGCAACACTGGATGTCACCTTGATATTATGAATTTTTCCACTTAAATGTTGGAAATGATATTGAAATTTGCTCAAGTCAAGGACTTCTATCCTAAAGAAGCTCAAATTCAATGTCTCTCCAGAATTCATGAACCAGTGCTAACAGTGTCTAAGTATCTGATATATTTACAGAATTTGTTAGAAGAAACACAGGGTGTCATCTAATCAACCCCATATCTGAATGGAAACTTTCTAATACAGTTTTGCTAGCTGATTTCTTTTGAAGTACCCTAAATGAGAACAAAAGCACTCTGTCTTGATTTTGGACAGCTTTATTTTTTGTTAGGAAGACTTTTCATAGTACGGTGGAAAGATCTGACAACCCAAACCTGCTTCTGAAACATGCTAATTGTGTGACCTTAAACAACTCTCTTGATTTTTCTGAGACTCAGATTTCCCATCTGTAAAATGAAGATATTCATAAATGTGATACTTATGATATGATAATAGTCACTTTGCAAAACCTTGATTATATCCTCCTCTTCCTCCTCATCATCATCAAGTTGAAAACTGACTGCAACTTTTTACTATTACTCCTAGCTTTTCACTTAGAGGTCACTCCCTATTACACATGATAGACACCCAGACACATACAAAACAGTGACTAAGTTCCTAAATTGTGTTTTTCTCCAAGCCATTCATCTTCAGTTCTTTCACAACCTAATTACATAGCATGTTGTTGAGGAAGTTTGAAATGGTAGAAAGACTGATGGATTTGAAGACAAAAGGTTCTGGGTTTAATCCTGCCTCTAACAATAACTATAACTCTTTTCAAGACAATTCACCTCTCCAAGCTTCACTATCTACTTCTGCAAAATAGATATTATAGTAATGCTTACCTTTTAGGGCTGCTATGAGGATCAGATGAAATAAAGCATATTTACTGGGCTTTACAATAGTTACACCACTAGGCTAAATATTTTTATTATTCTAATAAAACCCTTCACCATTATGGTTGCCCTCCTCTGGATATTCTCATTAGGCTTTTCATAAAATATGATTTCTAGGACTAAGTACAACATCATAGATATCCTCTGACCAATAAGAGTCTAGAAGAACTATCTTCATCATCATCTTTTATACAGAATGAAAGAGGAAAGGGAAGGGAAAGCATTTCTATATGCTAACTGTATTTTCACTGTGCAAAAGGTTTTCCAAATATTACCTCATTTGATCCTCACCACAACCCTGGGAAGTAGATGCTGATCTTTTACAGTGACTTAACTAAGTAACTTCACAAGGTTCATGCAGTAAGGATCTGAGAGGTTGGTTTCCTCCTTATTATTTCTGACTCCTAATTTCAGCCCCTGAAGTCTATGGACTACATGGTCTAATTTCATTTTGATGATTACTGAAAAGTGGAGTTTCCAAAATTCTATGGATTGCAAAAGCTGAAAACTGAATAGGTACACCTGGGTTGTGGAGCATCCTAAATGATGATTCAGCACAGAAAAAAGAAACAACCCTGCCCACAGAAATAAGACCCTTTGCATATACATTCATGGGTCACTACTTGGGAGAATAGTAAGCAAACAACTCTAGTCAAACTTTAGAAACTGTGTCTAATTTCACAGGAAATATGCAAAATGATCAAAAATTTAAAAAAATAAATTAAATTCACCATAGATTTCATATCCAGACAAATTTATTCATTGAACAGAAGATAGATAAGAAAATCTGCAGGGGGAAAAATGTCTTCTGTTGTCAGTAAATACACCCTTGAGCTTTTAACAGGTTTTAAAGATTAGGCATCATCACTTTGTAATTTGCCCCTTTTGTCATTATAAAAAGGCTTTTATACAAGCTTATTTTGTTGGTTTCATAAAGAATCCTTTCTAGTCAATCTAAAAGAAATTCTCCTTATGTAGGAAGGTTGTGGGAAGGCTGGGACCAATCAGTGATATTGGTTTCTATAAAGATCATTTCTGTCTTTATCCTTTCCTTTAAACCATCTGAAAAATAATCAAGATGAAAATTGTATTCTTGTTCTTTCAATGGGTAATTTTTATGTGTTTCTCCCTTTGATGTTACATTAGGTAGAGAGATATGAAGTGAATCAAAGCATTTTATTCACATACGAAAGAAAAATAAAAGTAGACAATATAGTGACCACCTGTGTATGTTTTTATTTATTTTGCCAACTTTTATTACTTGTTGTTTCCTTCCCAGCAATTGATTTGTTTCCCTTGTGAGTATGCTATTTATTGTTCATAACATAAACTAGTTGTTGATGAAAAAAGGAAAAGATTAAAGAAAGAATGACAGATAGAGGAGAAAAGAGTAGGGGGAGGGGTGGTTAGGTGGTGCAGTGGATAGAGCACCAGCCCTGGAGTCAGGAGTACCCAAGTTCAAATCCGGCCTCTGACACTTAATAATTACCTAGCTGTGTGGTGGCCTTGGGCAAGCCACTTAACCCCATTGCCTTGCAAAAAAACCTTAAAAAGAAAAGGAATAGGGGGAAGTACAGTTCACTATCCAAGAAAATTGGGAATATTTACTAATGCAGGCAGGAAGAAATTTTCTAACACCTATAATAGAGAAGGGTAGTTTCTATATTTTGTTTTTGTTTTTGTTTTTTATTGGAGGAAATTGTCCATGTTTTTAATGAGCAATTCTGTTTCTGTAAGTTATCAGTGTTGCCTCAAAAGACATGATCTTACTTGCCCATCTGCTAACATCAGATTCAACTGAACCTAGAGAAGTAGAAATAAAGTCTATTTAATTTGAAAAAATTCTCAGAATACCATAAAAAAATACCACAGATCTGTGCTAAATCATTGAATTCTAGAGAAGCTTTGGCTAATAAGATAAAAGTGGATAGAAAACTCTAAAAGTTATCCTTCATTAATCCCCCCCCAAGATGAAAGGTATTTTTCTTTCTACCTCCTCACTAAAAACAAGTAGTAAGATCTTAGAAACTCACTTTATTGAAAAAAAAAGTCCTCCTACTGATGTGACCCACTTTTCAGAATCCTGTCCTCCTATGCTTATTTCTAGATTCTAGTAGTTTTCTTTTGGGATTCATCAACTTGCATGTCCTTAGGGTATAATTAAAAGTTCTCTAGTCAGGTGTCCTTCACTTCTTACTTTTATTTCTAGGTCTTTTTAAATAATACCTGAATTTGTCTGTCTGTGTGTGTGTGTGTGTGTGTGTGTGTGTGTGTGTGTGTGTGTGTGAGAGTACATGTGTATTAGTTCAGCCCTCAGCAGTATCTGAACTTCAAATGATGCATTCCTAAATCTACTTTCTTCCAAACTCTTGATTGGCTATCAGAAAGTACAGTTTTTGACTTATCTCTACCATATCTTCCTTACCCATTCTCCTTCACCATCAAAAGTTTCCTGTGGAAATTAGTATGATCATCTTTCCTCAGACTACACCTACCTAAATATTTTCTTTTAATCTTGGGGCAGCTAGATAGCATAGTGGATAAAGCACCAGCCCTGGAGTCAGGAGTACCTGGGTTCAAATCTGGTCTTAGACATTTAATAATTACCTAGCTGTGTGGCCTTGGGCAAGCCACTTAACCCCATTTGCCCTGCAAAAAAAAAACCTAAAAAAAATCTTCTATCCTAGGAGTGGGTTTTTCCTTTGTTTATTTGCTTAAGTTAGGTGCTGTGATATATTGCAACAAGCAAGAACAATTTGATGCATAGAATTATGAATGTAGAAAAATTATAATCAGAAATGAGTTCTGTAATTTTTAATGCTGTTAAATCTGGGGATCTTGTTAAGGGTGTGGAAAGATCCTTGCTTTTGAGATTGACTCCTATAAATTTGTATCCTGTCTCCTCATTTCCAATCCCCAGCATTCAACTCTTTACCTGCTAAGGGGAAAGGAATTTCCCTCAGGGCAAGGCTATAAAACCAGGGTTGGACCCTGGCTTGGGGTTAGTTCTCTTCTCTTCTCTTCTCTTCTCTTCTCTTCTCTTCTCTTCTCTTCTCTTCTCTTCTCTTCTCTCCCTCACACACACACACACACACACACACACACACACACACACACACACACAATCTTTATCCCTGCCTCTCTTTATCTCCTTCTCTCTTTCTACTAAGCAACCAGACCTAGTGTTTTGTTATTCCCCCTCTCCTAAAATGCTTGTTGACCCTTCAGGAGGAAAAGAGTTTTTAAAACCTGTTTACTTTGCTATATTTCATAATAAAATCCTGAGCAGTTTTAAATTCTCAGAGAGCATGTGAATTCCTTTGTCTTTCAGTGACCCTCATTTCTTGCTTATCCCAAATTTCTATTCTTATCTGGTTACCCCAAATCCCAATGGCAATAATTTCAATCAACCCACTCTGGAAAATATATGAATGATAAATATCAAAGAGACCAGGAGACCTTTGAATAACTGCTTATTTTTTAACCTAAAAATTTGTTGTTACTCATACTCAACAATACTCTAAAAATATAACAAATTCTAATCAATCAAATCATTTGTTTTGGCAAAAGATAGGGTGGTGTAGTTGAAAGAGTATAAAAAGAACAAGTTTCAAATCTGATCTCTAACACATTCTGGGTATGTGACTTTGGACAAGTCATTTAACTTCTGAGTTTTCTAGACAAGTCCTAAGAAAATTGAAAAGAAGATGCCAGTCTCCACTAGTAGAAGGAATTGCCTCATATGGAATAAAAAAAAAAACTTTAAAAATCAAATAAGAATGGCAGACAAAAAGCAAAAAGCTGGGGGAATGAGTGAAAGTTATGTAAGAAAAGTACAAAAAGAGGTGGCTAGGTGGTGCAGTGGATAAAGCACTGGCCCTGGAGTCAGGAGTACCTGGGTTCAAATCAGTCTCAGACACTTAATAATTATCTAGCTGTGTGGCCTTGGTCAAGCCACTTAACTCCATTTGCCTAGCAAAAACCTAAAGAAAAAAAAAGTATAAAAAGAAAATTAAAACTTTGTTAAAGAAGCATTAAAAATGCCAAAGAGGGGGCAGCTAGGGGGCAGAGTGGATGAAGCACCGGCCCTGGAGTCAGGAGTACCTGGGTTCAAATCCAGTCTCAGACACTTAATAATTACCTAGCTGTGTGGCCTTGGGCAAGACACTTAATTCCCTTTGCCTTGCAAAAACTTAAAAAAAAAAAAAAAGCTAAAGAAAACAATTCTTTTAAAATCAGAATTCTCCAAAAGATAAAATAAATACAAAAAAACCTCACTGAAAGAAAGGACACCTTAAAAACTGGATTTGTTCAAATAGAAGAAGATGAAGAGAGAAGAAGAAAGTAGAAGGAGAAGAAGAAAGGAAGAAAGAAGAAAGTAGAAGAAAAGAAGATGAAAGTAGAAGAAAAAGGAAAAGATGAAAAAGGAGAAGGAGGAGGAGAAGGAAGAAGAGGAAGAAGAAGAAAGAATAGGATGAAGGGAAATGCATAGCTACCAATTAGACAGTAAATGGAATGGGGTGACCTCATTTATAAAAAGGAAGAGGATACCAGAATGGGTTAGAAACTAGCATCCAATGATATATATAGAGATACTTGAAACAGAAAGATACACACAGAGTTAAGCTTTAGCTGAAGTTTTTTTTAAAAAAGGCAAAAAGCATAATTTAAGAAAAAACAAAATCAAAGAGAACCCCACTTAAAAGAAATAGGGAAACAACATTTTACCAAATGGTAGACTAACTTTTTTCCTCCACAAAGCAATTATTCTTTTATATATCATTTCAAACCAAAGTAGCAAAATACTACTTGTTTTCCCTTGAAAACAATTTTTAACTAAGGCACAATATGAGTTGTTTTGAGTTTACCCATGCAGTCCTTTAACTAAATATTCATATTTTAACTATATTTATAGTCAAACTATTAAAAATATTAAATACCTTCTGATTCCATACAATGTCTTTATTGTTTCTGATTTGTTTATATATTTGATTTTGTTTGTTGTTTTTATTGTTTTGGGTTTAAGGCAAATTTTTTATTTATTAATAATTTTTGTGCAAAAGAATTTTAGACAAAATAGATTCAGACCAGGCAGAAAAAAAAAGTCTAGTCTATTTTATTTTTTATTTTATTTTATGTCTATTGATAAGCTATTTTCAACATTACATTCTTTTTAAAATTTCAATAAATGTATTTATTTATTTTTCCAAATGCACATAAAGAGAGTTCTCAGCAATCATTTTGGTAAGGTTTTGAGTTCCACATTTTTTTCTTCCTCCCTCTCTTCCCTCCCCCCTTCCATTGACAGAGAGTAATTGAATATAGTTTATCCATGTGTAACTATGGTAAATATATTTGCATATTAATCATGTTATGAAAGAAAAATCAGAACAACAAAAGGAATGAAGCAGGAGGAGGGAAATCATAAAATATAAAACAAATTTTAAAAAGGGAAAATTGTTAGCTTTGGTCTACATTCAGCCTCCTAAGTACCTTCTCTGAATGTAGACAGTATTTTCTATCATAAGTCCTTTAGAATTGTCTTTGATAGAGGCGGTTAGGTGGCACAGTGGATAGAGCACCAGCCTTGGAGTCAGGAGTACCTGGGTTCAAATCCGACCTCAAACACTTAATAATAATTACCTAGCTGTGTGGCATTGGACAAGCCACTTAGCTCCATTTGCCTTTCAAAAAAAAAAAAGAATTGTCTTTTATTTCAATAATACATTTTTTTATTCTGAACTCTATCACTTGTTACTGAAATGCAAATTACTTTAGGAACAAACTATCATAGGATATTTATCCTTGCAACTGAGTACCTACCTGGAAACAGCTAGGTGGTATACTTGATAAAGCACTAGGTTGGGAATCAGTAAAACCTGAAATCTAATTCAATCTCAGAGACATGGTAGCTGTATAACCCCAGGCAAGTCATTCTAAATCTCTGTCTTTCTCAATTTTCCCATCTGTTAAACAAGGATAATAATATCACCAATTTCCTAAGCTTATAGTGAGGTTAAAATCATATAATATTTACAAATCTTTAGCATTGTCCTAGACACATACATCTGATATAAACTATCTTTATTATCATCATTATCATAGTCTTGATTTTTAAAGTAGATGATTTAGCATATTTTAAATTTAGAGATCAATATAATTGGTGAAAAAATCTCTACTTCAGGCTCTTTTAGCTCTATTTTTACTATCAAAAAATCAAACATTATTTCTTAGGCACCTACTTTGAAGGGAATACTATTGTTGTGGCATAATGGATAAAATGTTGTACTTTAGAAATAGGAAAATCTCGATCTGAATCCCAATTTAGTCATTCAATACCCTTGTCACTACAAAAATCCCTTAACCTCTCAACCTTGGTTTTTGCATGCAAACAAAACATTCATATATAAACATATATGAATGTACACATACATATGTACATGTGTGTATGCAGTATATGTGCATATGTGAACTCCATGTGTGCACATGTGCATGTGGACACATACATTTCTATACCTGGATACACACAAGCACATGTAAATATAGATACATATAAATATATACAATACATATATATATGAATATAATATACACATATACATACATACAAATATAGGCACAGAAGCATATGCAAATATAGTATTTAAATTCATAAAGTGGTTTGCATAAGTTAAAACTATGTAAAAATATATTTTATTGATCACTGTTTTTAATCAGTAAATGTGCAAAATTATTCTATATATGCAGTATCTGATGTGGGGGGTATTCTGCCACACCAGTCTGAATTACTATTTTCCTTAGCACAATTTAATTGCCCCTACACCCCATTTATGTTCATATGAATTTGCTGCTTTTTCCTGGAAGTATGTCTTGAAGAACTTGACTTTGTTTAGATTTGTCATTCTCTTTAATTAGACTTTGGATCCTGGACAACATATTTACAATGATTCAATATATTCATTTTCATGCCATTATTGTATCAATGAGGTGACAGATACAGCTTTCAGATCCATACATATTAGTCCATCATAAACTTGCCAAATGAATATCTCTCATTGGATTTCCTAACAGTTTCTTTAATTCAAACATTTACAAAACAAAACTCATGACTTTCTTCCCTCTTGCTCTTTTTTTGTTCTTCAACCAAGGTTTGCAAATACCATCCTTTTGATTATTCAGCTTTGCATCTTCTAGCATCATCCTTGATTTTTCATTCTAATTCAACCTTGATTTGTTGACAAATTTGTCAATTTTACTTTCATTGCTTTTATCATATTTGTATTAATCTGTCAGTTCTACAATAATTAGCCTACCATCATCTTCCACCTAGACTAACAAAATAGGTTCCAAATGGGACTACCAAGTTCCCATTCCTTCATTCCATTCTCCCCATAGCTGTCAAATTACTCTTACAAAAGCACCAGTCTGACAATTGCCTTCCTTATTCAAGAACCCTGGTGGCTTTCAAAACAACTTATAAACTCTCCAGCACAGCACTTAAAGTCTTACACAATCTGGCTTTCATATTTGGCTCTTGTCTTGACTTAATCCATGTCAATTCTTTTTATATGCTCTAGATTCTGCCAAAAACCCTTGACTTGGCGGTCTGTTGAATTGTTCATGTATATTCCTGTGCACAGGTCGTTCACTATATCTAAAATGTCTCACCTCATCTTATAGACCCTTTAGTTACCTTTAGGGTCTAGTTCAAATATCACATCCTACTCATTCTTTACTTATATAACCAGGTTTTAGGGTGCCCTTCCTATTCAAGTGATTCAGTATTTACTTATGTTTCATGATTATATTTCCCTTTTATGGATTTTTTTAAAAAATCAGATGAGAGAGAGAGAGAGAGAGGGGAGAGAAGAGAGAATGTGTATGTGTTCAACTCCTTTGAGAAATCTAGTGAAGTTTATGATCTCCTTTTCAAAATAACATTTTTAAATGCTCAAAATAAAATGTATAATTACAGAAGGAATCAATTATATTTAAATATATTTTTAAGTGTTCAGGAACCCCAGATTATGAATAATTGTCTCTAATCTCCTTGAAGTCAGGGAAATGATTCATTTTTAACTTTTTATAGTCAGTGTCTCAATTCAGTTGCTATGCACATAACAGATACTTAATAAAATAATCATTGAATTAAACATAATTAAAAAATTGTATATATTACCTCAAATAAAATGGAGCAGCACCTACCCAAACCTTCTCATTCTGTGATATTCTTTTCTATGTTTTTCTATTAAACATATTAAAAATCTTCCTCTAAGTCTGTTAATATTCTGTGGATCAAAACTCAAGTTATCTCTGATCCCTCTCACTAAAGTACTGGCCTGATGCCATTTTTTCTCCATACATTTTCTGGTTATCTCTTGTGAAGCCTCTTTTTGGGGGTTAATTTTTTTTCAATTAGCAAATATTTGTCTCTATCCCTTCCCCAAATGGAAAAAGGAGTAAGAAAAAATCCTCAGAAGAAATATGTATAGTGAAGTAGAATAGACACATATCAGTCATCTCTCTCTCTCTCACTCTCTCATATATGTGCATTAATGTATAAGTAAACATACATACATATTTATATAGAGACAGAAATATATATACACAGCCATACAGACATTTAAATATATATATACATATATATATGCATATGTATACATATATATATATGTATATTTTCACACACGTATATCCTGTATCTTGAATCTAGGATGCAAAATCATTGATAGATGGGGCAGCTAGGTGGCGCAGTGGATAGAGCACCGGCCTTGGAGTCAGGACTACCTGGGTTCAAATCCGACCTCAGATACTTAATAATTACCTAGCCCGGTGGCCTTGGGCAAGCCACTTAACCCCATTGCCTTGAAAAATCTAAAAAAATAGTTATTGATAGAATCATGGTTGGTTATTGCATTAATCAAAATTTAAAGTTTTCCAAAGTTGTCTATTTTTATAGTGCTATTGTTTTTTTTCTTAGGTTTTTTTGCAAGGCAAATGGAGTGAAGTGGCTTGCCCAAGGCCACCCGGCTAGGTAATTATTAAGTGTCTGAGACCGAATTTGAACCCACGTACTCCTGACTCCAAGGCCGATGCTCTATCCACTACGCCACCTAGCTGCCCCTATAGTGCTATTGTTAAAGGAATTCTTGCATCTGCTCTCTTTACTTTATATTGGTTAATAATAGGCTCCTAAAGGATCATAAGAAATGATCGGAGAGACTACTCTGTGTCTTCCATAGATAGAGTCAAACCTGAGACATCCAAAAGAGACAGACTTGAGGGTCAATAAGTAAATGGGAGTCATCAGAACAGCCAGATGGAGAATATAGATTTTTCATAGTTCGAAGGGTCAAGTTTCTGAGCTGCCTTTTAAGACTTTAGAGGGGCCATAGTTACTAGCTTATTGTAGATTCTGTTCTCCCCATCTAGCATGTTCAAAAAATAATTAAGCAATTCGGACCTTGAATTTCCTTAAAGTTGACTTTTTACCTGTTGCCTCTCATATGAGCCAGTATTCCATCTAAAGCCTCTTCCACCATGGCCTCATTAGGTCCAGTCAACATTACATCATCAACATTGTGGTAGACATCAATTCCCTCAGGGAGTAAAGCCTTTCTCAGCTCTCTGCTCACCAAAATGTGACAGTATGAAAGAAAAATCAAGTTACCTAGAGGAAAGATAGTGACAATATACTGAATTCCTTCCCAGATAGAAGCAAACTGTTACTGACTAGTCAATCATGAGAATAGAAAAAAGTAATTGGATAGATCTATACCCCATTTCACTAACTCTAGGTCTGAATTAACCTATCCACTATTTTGACAAAGTCAGAAATGGTAATCACAACCAGCATTACAACTTTATTCCTTTCCTAATAATTTGCTGTAAATCATTTATTATCTCCCTTCTTTTCTAGTCATACAAGACTATTATAAATATAATGTGCATAGGGAAGTGTTCTATCCTTCTCTATCTCTGTAATTAGGAAGAAAATATCCTTCACCCCCACCAATCTAATACTATTTAATATTAACTATATGTTGAAGTTCAAGTAACTTGAAGAGCTTGCATCAAACCTTACAAAGGCATTTACATGACATAGTAAATCCAATCTGGAATCAGTTAAAAATAGAGTTCTAATCCTGTCTCAGAAACTTCCTAGCTGTGGAACCCTAGGTGAGTCAAAACATTAGTTTCCTCAAGTATAAAAATGTAAATAATAACTGGAACACCTACCTCTCAGGATTGCATAAGGATCAAATGAAAGAAAACTTTTAAAGGATTTTTTTAAACATCAAAACACTATATAACATGAACTATTATTATTGTTGTGGTTGATCTCATCTACGCACAATAACCAGTATTAGAAGGTTCTCTACAGTTACTAACTCCCCATCTATGCCCAGAATTTACTGGCTCTGATAAGCCACCACAATTGAGGACAAATAGAGTGTCTCCCAAATAATTCCACCAAAGCAATATGTTCCTTGTCCCTTTAATCTTCCCTCAACCCCCTGATGGAAGTTGGGGTAACATTTAAGGATTTCTTGAGAGTCTTCTAGCATAAAAGTAAACCAGAAGTCCCTTATATACTTAGTTTTCTCTCCCCACACCTTCTACATAGAAATGACTTGGGTTTTTACCTCGTCATACCCATGATGTCCTCTAATTTGAATATTTCAAATCTCTGGAAAACTCGGCCTTTATCAGAGAGGAAACAATTTCAACAAGTTCTCAAATTTGAATATAAAAAATTAGCTATGAACTTCTCCTGACACCAACACTCTCATTTTGTTAGTGATAAAAGTCCTCTCACCCTCTCCTCCCCTAGGAAGATAGTTTTGGAGAGATGGTATAAGTGTTCCAGAAAGGTAGTACAAATGTGGGAGAGGAGGGGGGTAGAAATAGAATAGTGAAATAAGCCTGAAGCTATCTTCCTACTAGTATCAGCTCCTTCTTTGTGAAAAGACTGGCATAGATTAAATGTGGAATAAGAGGGCATTAAATTGCTGGCTTTAACTGACATTCATGAATAAATCACTTCTGCATAGGAAACTAGCTTGAATAAATCTTTAGATTCACAATATAAGAAAGCCAAGACCTCCCATGTTTCACCTCCTGATAATACACTCTGACTTTCACTTAACTATCTTGCTTTTGGGTCAAGACAATTCTGAGTCAAGATAATTCCTCTTCACCTTCACTTGTGAGCTGCCCTGTGTCCTTTGGTTCCTGAAGAATTGATTCTTCTACCAATTACTATAAAAATCAAATGGTGAAACTTTGTCTCTATGTATTCACCAGAAGAAAATGTTTGGATTAATTCTTAGCAGAGCATGGTTCAAAATTCAACATCATTCAGCTCTCCAGCCACAGCACTGACCAGAACCAGTTATCTCATAAAAGGACAAAAAGCAGATTTCTTGTTTCATGAGGAGATTTTGCCCTCATGAGGGTTCAACTCTAACCCACAAAGTTGACTTTCTCCATAATGTGTCTTTTAAATCTTATGCTCAATGAATCAAGAACACCTCATGCTGAATCAATTTACTTTTCTACATTAGGTGTGTTGAATATTAAATTAACAAGAGATCAACCCAGGGTTTTCAGGTTGGTCCATTTAAGGTTAATGAGGCATTGGATCACCATTAAAAAGCCATTCAAGAATATGTATTTAATAACAATGAATTATGCATATCATTTAATACCATTCAACTTAAAAAAAGCTTAGATAAATTATGGCTATTTTATTCCAGAAAAGAGTCCTGACTGACAAATTGGATATTGATGTTACTATGTCCCAATAATTAATGCCAGTTAGAACTCATTTATAATCAGTTTATCTATAGACTTTGTTCATATATACATGTATGACTGATACACACATGAACATTTTCATATTTTACATCCTCTTATGTGCACATATCATTTTTGACAATGTATATGCTCTTGTATATGTAAAGAGATATGAAAAAACATTTTTGTGATACGAAAACCTCTGAATACAAAGCAAATTGAAACAATTCCTTTTTTAAAAAATTTTATTATTTAAGGCAATGGGGTTGAATAACTTGACCAAGGTCACACAGCTAGGTAATTTTAAGTGTCTGAGGCTGGATCTGAACTCAGATCCTCCTGACTCCAGGGTCAGTGCTCTAGCTACTGTACCACCTAGCTGCCCCAAAACAATTTCTAAGAAAATAATAATTGGTCTCAGCTGGGAACAACCATCTTGAATTAATTGAATGCTTATTTTAAAAGCACACAATTAAAATGTACAAGGGTTATAATCCATTAACTTAACATTTTTTTAATTTGGTATATTTTTTAATCCTGAAGCAATGCTACAATATATTAATTATTCAAAAGTTATACTCAGTACTCAGGAAATTATCATAAAATATATTGTTATGATTTCCCTATAGAAAGGAGTGGCAATTAGAATCTTGAGTTTTCACCATAACACAATGTTCTACACATCCAAGTTCTATGATCAGAGTTCTCAAATTTAATTTCATTTATATCTCTCAAATATTATAATGGTGTGAAGTCAAAAACAAAAGTTAATGTGTCAAATTTTCTTAGGTTTTTTCTGAGAAAAAGATGGTATTTTTAAGAATATAATTTTTATTTTTCAAAAACAAAAATGGATGAAAGCAATCTATGTGTGCACCATCTCCTAATTCAGCATATAACTTCTAATTTTTTTCTAATTACATGCAAAGGTAGTTTTCAATATTCAATTTCAATAGTTTTGCATGCTTTTGAATTCCATGTTTTTTTTTACCACCTTCCCTTCCTTCTCCTCTCCCCTGGGAGTGAACATTCCAATACATTCCAATACAATCATGTTTAACATTTTCATATTAGTCATCAACATACATTTATTAATTTCTTAGTATTCACAGAGTACTGAACTGAACTCTGAGATGAAAAGTCTATATAATATATAAACCCTCTGGTCATGGAGTACTATCAGGCAGACATAATCACAAGTAATTAAATACAAAATAATACATAAATGAATAAAATGTGCATACAAAGTCCTATACAAGATTCACAGGTGAGAAAATAATTGCCAACTGGAAGCATTTGAGTCTATTTTAGAAGATAGGTGATTTTTTTTTTAATAAAAGGAACTATAGACATTAGAAAGATATGAAATAATTACAACTGCTAACCTTGGGACAGCCATATGGCAATAGTGAAAAAGTTTGCCTTAGAGTTAAGAAGTTTGTTAGGATGACATCTTCTGGGCTATTGTCACCCAACTGAGGAAGCCTCATATTATTTTAGAGCTTGGCCAAATCAATAGTGTCATCTCCAACAAAATTATCTGACAAACCCCATTAAGAATTATTATTTAACTATGGGTTTCTAGTTAATTCTGAGTCCCCAAAGCAACCTATCATTTAGCCCACAGGTTTCCATTAGTTTCACAAGGAGAGTCTTTGTCAAATGAATTCCTGAAATTTAAGTACAATCTTTCTGCAGTATTTATTGTTATACTAATCTAGTTCTACTTCCAAGAAAATTTAGTTTAATCTATCATGAATTTTCTTTTGTTTGTGTTTTAATTGAATAATTTATTAGAAAAATAATAGTAATTTTATATATCAACACAAACTTGCTCAGTATATCTTGTTTAAATTTATTTCAATGTATGAAATATCATTACATGTTTTACATTTACTCTCTTTAAAGGAATAGGGATTTCACCTTTGATTTCAATGGCATTGGGAGTTAGCAGGAAAAAAATCTTTCGCTAGTACCTTTTAACTTACAGCAATAGTCTATTTCCTAGATTACTGGTAGTTTAAGTGACTTGCCCATCACTGTATAACAAGTACATGTCTCAGACACACAGGCCTTGAACTGAGAGCTTATGTATTTTGCAGCAGGTCTAGGATCTCATACCATTCTGTAGCAGCAACAACAGCAACAATAGATTACTTTTAAGGACTTTTTAAAGTATTTTAAAGTACACTTTATGTGTACTTTATTAGTTCTTATAAGTATACTTTACATATATTATTTTGTTGGATGATGTAAAATAGTAATCAATAAATGTTTTCTCAATGAATAAATGATTCAATCATTCAATAACATTTTTGGGCATTCACCTCTTTAGTAATAAACTATAACTTTTTTTCTCTGAATATGAAGAAAAACTCTTTTTTTAAATTCTCTTTGCATTTTCTTTTCAAAAATGAAAATGTGATAGCAGTTATCTAAGGATAAGCAAGAATATGTCAAGGCTAATATGATTATGGTTTGCAAGACATTTCATCTGCTTTTCAATCACAGCATTCCTATATACAGTCATCTGACTACAAATATAACAATAACCTAAACTATCTGTGTCATCTGGTGTTGACTATACTTTCACCAAAGGCTTCTCAGTGGCACTTTAATCAATAAAGCAATGCAGGCTGTGAAGGATTATAGTAAAACACCTTAAGAATGCCTTACAATTTAAAAGATAAAGAAAAAATAGCCTTCAATTGAGATAACCCAATCTGTCACTCCATTTGACAAAGTTCAGCTATAACAGAGTGACAGCTGTAGGACTCATAAGAACAGAGTTTGGAGCTTCTGGAAATAAACTAATCTTTCAGGCATTCACACATGAAAAAAAAAAAGAAAATTGATGGTGATATTCTCTGACTTTTTTTGTTATTTAGCAACCAAATTATCTCTGAACTGGATCTCACTAAACCCTCCTACCATCAGGATACATTAGAATTGTGTCAGTTGAATTCAGTTGTGTTAGCAGCCCTTCTGGTACAGGGCAACTGCCAAAAGTATGATTTGAGCTGAGATTTCTTGTTCCAAATTCAGAAGTATGACGTATAAAATATACTGATTTTACTTTCTGACATCCCTTTTTTTTTTCCACATGGACAATTTGAATACTTAACAGCAGTTTACTCTGTGTTTTGGAGTATGTTTAGGTGTTTATAAAATTCCTACTCACTGATGAAATCACAGATCCTTTATATATATATAAGTAGGAATGACAATGTCTTTTGTTTGCTTATTGCCTCATGGCAATAGTAGATAGCAGAGTGGGCTTGATTTTAGAAACACTCTTCTTCATAAGTTTAAATCCAGCCTCAAACATTTCCTAACTTTGTGACCCTGAGCAAGTCACTTAACTGTTTGCCTCAGTTTCCTTAGTGATAAAATGAACTGGGGAAGGAAAAGACAAACCATTTCAGTATATTTGCCAAGAAAACCCCAAATGGGGTCACAAGGAATCAGACCTGACTGCACAATACAAACTATTGTTTCAACTATCTTAGTCAAACAATATGAGTTATCTCAAGGATTACAGTTGGCCACATAGTTTCAGCATTGTATTTGAAAGGTACTTCAAGTGTCTTCAAGAACAATCCATTCCTGACCTAGAACCCTCTCTTCAGAATTCCTGAGAAAATAGCATCCAGCTTTTGCATATAAGTTTTCAGTGAAAAGTCAGCTACCCCTATAAGTTTAGCTAGATCTAATTTTTAAGGAAGCATTTTTCTCTCATCATTTCTTTCCTTTTTTTTTGTTTCAGATACTAGCTTTGGGACTGCAAGTAAATCTCTTAATACAACTCAGCTTCAGTTTACCTGTAAAATAGGGATAATCATATTTGTAGAACTTAACTCACAACATAAGGTTGTTATATGTTTCAAATGTTGGAAAAGAAAGAGAAAGGGAACAAGTTAGATGCCAGGTATTTTATAAATATTATGTTTTTTGATCCTCACAAGGAAGGTGATTTTTTTGAAGTTGAAGAAATTGAGGCAGGTGGATGTAAAACTACCAGGATCACATATGTGATTCACAAGTATGAAACTAACTATACTTGAACTCTAGTTTGCCTGAGTTCAAACTTATATCCACTGTGCCACCTATCTGGTTCTATATAAATATTCAAGAATCTAAAGAATAAGTAAAATACTTGAAAAACTTCAAAATGCTTTATACAATTTCATTCTTATTGTTGCTATTATCAAAAAAATTATTATAAAGAAAAATTATTCTTGGACAAATTGTGATCCAATGTCTTCTTCTTTTATTTTTATTGCCCTCCCTGACCACAGGGAGCTAAAAAAAAATTGTTTTACATAATAGAATCAAAGCATTATATTTTCTTTTTTTTTCTTCATAAAGCAATGGGGTTAAGTGGTGACTTGCCCAAGGTCACACAGCTAGGTAAGTGTCTGGGGTCACATTTGAACTCAGGTCCTCCTGACTCCAGGGCCGGTGCTCTATCTACTGCACCACCTAGCTGCCCCAAAGCATTGTATTTTAATCTCATCTATAGCCTTACTGAAATTATGTTCAAGACAAGACCAGTAGAAGACAGGATGATGGAAAAAAATTTCAATTGAAATTCATGTCTACATAGTATTGATTTCTTCCATTAGATAACTATACTTTGAAAGCTTTTCATGCTATGTAGTTTTGAGGTAATGAGTTTTTAGTATGACAATGTCTATTTAAAGTACTCTAAATTCTATTAGGGATCTATGTTTTATTGGAGCAATTGTAGACCACAATTTTGTACCCAATAGTTGGTCAGTACTAATATAGATTATTAAGTTTTCAAAGATATTTCAAGGACCCTTTAGGTAGTAGGTAGATTTATTATCTTTTTGTAAAATGATGATCAGCTATAATGCTTGGAGCCAGGTTGTGTCTTATTAGATATTCAGTAGCAAAATTATAGCTTGTAAGGATGTGTTGCATAGTTTCTGCTATTTCCTTGCAAAATACACATAGACCTATTTCTTGGCATACACATACACACACATATGTATATATATATATGTATATATACATATCTATATATTTATAATTTTGTGTTTACATCTTTTGGAAGATGAAAAAGGCAATTATTAAGTTTCTATTATATATCAGGCATTATACTTTATCTCATTTGTTCTTTGTAATAACACTGAGAGATAAGTGCTATTCATATTCTCACTTTATGGTTAAAAAACTGAGGCGGGGCGCATCAGATAGAGCACCGGCCCTGAAGTCAGAAGGATCTGAGTTCAAATGTGACCTCAGACACTTACCTAGCTGTGTGACTTGGGCAAGTCACTTAACCACATTGCCTTACAAAACACAAAGAAGTAAAAACCTGAGGCAGAGGTTAATAAATGATGTGCCTAGGTTCACACAACTAGCAAATTTCTGAAGTCAGATTTGAACATTTTTGTCCTGACTCTAGGTTCTGGGATCTATCCAGTCTGACATCTTAGCTGTTATGTCAATATATTGACTATAAAAATAAAAAAAAATTAGAAGAAAACAGAGGAGGAGAAGGATTTGTAAGATGAAGTCTCTCAGAGAAATGTAGTAAACAACTCACATCATCATATAATCTTTGGCAGTGCCTCTCCTATCCAGAGTTCAACTCAGGAGGCAGCTCTTTTTTTCCTGATTTTTCCAGATACAAGAGTAGAGGCTAATTTTTAAGTTTTGACTCTTGACAGGAAAAAACATTTCCCTACTCCTGTACTACAGTATTTCTTTTGTATATACTTTGAATATCTATTTGTACATTTTTTCCCTCAAATAGAATGAAAATCCTTTCATCAAGAGGGCTTTTAATCAAGAGGGCTATTTGGATGGAGAGAAATCTTTGCATAATATTTGCCACGTTGAAGATCCTTATAAATTCATTTTTATGAAATCAGATTCATAGAGGGATTTTATTCCCCCCACCCCCACAGATTGCTGTGTGACACACTTCTTTCAAAAAATAGATTCACGTTTTCTCTAAAAATTGATTCTAAATTTTCTTCATGTTTTTACAATATCTTTTTGGCAGTTATGTGAAACAGATTAGACACAAGGAAAACTTGCCTTGGGCCTGCTCTGATGTGAGAGCATGGACTAGATCCACCAAATTCTTTCCTTGACTTAGCCTTGAAGGCAGTAGAATAGGTTCAGATATTCCCACATATTGACTTAATGAGATACTTCTTATTTTCTAAGATTGTGTGTGTGTGTGTGTGTGTGTGTGTGTGTGTGTGTGTGTTTGTGTGTGAGAGAGACAGAGAGATCCTATCTGAGTAGTATCAGATAATGAGATCCTTATAAGTTTTATAAACCAAGAGAAATAGATTAATACATAGCACTGAATGCCAGCTACATTTCAAAAACTTTGGTCAAAAGTGACTATACCAAGAATATTTTCCAGAACAAATTATAAATAGATATCTAATACTAATCTTACATTTTAATTGATAGTGCAGACATGTGTTTTTTTTAACTTCATTAGTTGTAAAAATACCATATCACTCTATACATAGATGATAATATGCAGAAATGACTAGAAAAGCAAGTCTCAAACATCTTATAAGAAGAAAACTGATAAATGTCTAAAGAGCCCATAGTATCACCATTATTTGTCCTGAATAATGTCAAATATTTTTGAACTTTACACTTGTTTTTAGCTAAAACTTGCTAAGTGAAATCTATGTTCATGAGAAAAGAAATTTCAAAATAGATATCACAATTTTCATTAAAGAGTAGGAAATTTTTGCAAAAACATGTTGGGTTTTCTTTCATTTTTGGAAGACAACCATTCAAAAGAAACTATTAAATATCTAAATTATCTAAATAAAGTTTATTTAATTTTTCATCCTACATATTTATAGCAGTTAACTAGCAAGCTAATAGTTAACTAGCAAGTTAATTGGAACAAGATCTTTGAGTTGAGTTCTCTTGGTTCATCAAAATGTCATAATAAAATGATTAATCTCACAATATAAAATAAATGACGATTTTCAACCACATTTTATTGGTAAATGTTTGGACTTAATTTGTGATAAAATTGGATTTTGTAAAAAGAGATATATAGTCTTCCTTAGAAATATCATGTGCTTTAAGTATATTAAGATATGTTTAATATGTTTTGGATTTTTTATACTCTACATACAATTTAAAATTGATGTAACATAATTTAGAAGCAGATGAAAAGATGGAAAAAATATAAGGAAGAAATGAACCTATTTCCTAGATATAAACTGTCAAATATCCACAAAAAAGAAATTATGATCTTGTAAAACAATTTCAACTGAATTTAGATGTTAGATAAGAGGGAAACAAAATAATGCAATATTTATATTAATTATGCTAGAGAATATTAAAACTCACTAACCTTTACATTCTCTTCTTATCAAGGATTCACAATGATCCATAAACTTTTTTTCAAGATCATCTCTTGATGCAGAAATTTTATGGTATATGTCACCTCTTGTCCACTCTCACCAATAAAAAAAGAAATGCACTTAATCTTCCTAATCACAAGATGAAAAGTTGAAAGGGTGAGGAGATATTAGCACTTGTTACTTTTTTTTAAATGGTGCCCCTATTTAGATCATCTGCTCTTATTCTAATAATGTCAGAAAACCAAGATGAGTCACCTTAGCATTCTATACTGGGAAAATACCCACAACCAAAGGGGTAGGAATCCAAAATTAAATTAAAATTGGACTAAAAAGAAAAAATATTGCTAAAATACTAAAGATTTCAAGAGAGGAAAAGAGCCCAAACATATAAATCATATAAACTTAAATTGAAAGAAAAATGAATTTTAAATCACAAAGAGATTACAAACATATCTTAACTATTGCAATATGAATCAATGTCTGATAAAGAATTCTATGAAATTTTAAATCTTAGGTTTACTTTCAAAAGGAATGAAATCTTTAACTGAATAAATCAGTGATGAATTTATGTAGGAATTGATATCTTCTAATGAAGGAATTTAAAACTCAGTTACTAGATTCAGAAAAATGAAATCAACAGTGGCCAATTTCTCCAAAAAAAAGTGAAGAATGAGAAATGTATAGGCTTATAATGTGAAAATACTGAATTGATAGAAAATCTGGCAAAATAGAACAAAAGGATTCATAATTAAAAGAAGATATAGTTTCTATGAGAACTACAACCATTAACCCTAAAGATACGATTTGCAGATTTATCTTAACTATGATGCCTAACAGTAGAACATAAGAAATAAAAGGTCTGGAAAATAAAGCTCCAATTTAAAAATAATTTGCCTCTAAGGGGAAAACAGTGTCAAAATCTAAGATACACAGTAGATGAATTATCAATTGTAATGACAACTTGTATAGTTATTTTGGTTTTTTTTTTGGCAAGGAAATATAATTAAGTGACTTACCCAAAGACACTAAACTAGAAAATTATTAAATGTCTATGGCCAGTCCTCCTGACTACAGGACTGGTACTCTATCCACTGCAACACCTACCTACCCCAAGTAATACTTTCTTTTTTAATCAGCAAAAAAGACATTTAAAGGAAAGTAAATTTGCCTAATAAATATTTTTTTTCAAACTCACTGGAAACTTTACAAGAGAATGTAATAGTATATTTCAAATAAAAGAGAATCCACAACTTGGGACAAAATGAAAAACTATACAAATTTGAATCTAATCCCGAAAGAATGCTGAATTTTCAAAAACAACCAAAAAAAGACGACAACAGAATTGAAAAAACATAAGAACAACAAAATATGTGTGCATATTTGCCTAAGCATAGATGCAAAATAAAAATAAATATAATTACTTAGAAAATATGAATATTGAAATAAATTGCTGATTTAAATGTGATTTGTGGAGATTAAAAAAAGGATGAAAAACAAAAAAGAAATCGATGACAGACTGAAGATGTAAACAAATTTTAAAGAAGTAGTGAAGAGAAACAAGTGAAGTTAGAGGAATATACTAGAACTACTTGCACATGAATCAGTACATTTTGTGTAACAATATCTGAAGCACAGGAGAGTATGATTGGGAGAAAGGAAAAGAGGCTGGGGAGGAATATGTTATATTCAATGAAGATTATTAACAATGAGGGGATAATGTCCATTAGGGATACCTTCTCTACCTATTGTTATTGGATACAATATAAACATTCTAGAAATAACAATAAGATAGCTAAATGGAGTCAAAGTATGAAGACGGGCAAAAATGTAATACATTTTATATTTCCTAATGACAAGAAAGCAATTGAAATAATAACTTCATTAAAGTTGCAACTTCCAAACTAAAAACCAATGAAAACAATAGCATTTCTATATGTAAATATATATGTCTAGATAGATGATAGATAGATAGATAGATAGATAGATAATGAAATCTAAGAGTTAGAGAAGAAAATATTTCATTCAAAATATATATATATATATATATATATATATAATAACTTGGAGTAAATCTAGCAATGCATACTAAACACTTAAATAGATACAATTACAAGCAATGTTTTATAGAACTAAAGTAACAAATTCATCTAAAGGAAAATGGATATAAAAGTTCAAGGAAATGTTGAAAAGAATAAAGGGGATATCCCACATTCACACTTCAAAATATATTATAAAGTAATAACATTAAAATCATGCAGTACTATTTAAAATTAAAAATTAGATCAATGTAACAGACTAGACCATTAAGAATCAGATAAAATTCAATTCAATAAGACAGTTTTGGATAATCCTTCAAACTAAAATTACTAAAGAAAGAACTTTCTATTTAACAATAATTTTTGAGAAAATTTGGAAGTCATCTGGAAGAAACTAAATTTATATGAATATAATTGAATTTAATTATTTAACATAAATTATATTTAACAATAAATTTCAAAATTGCAATGTATTTATTATTTAATATCATACACTGAAAAATTGAGTTGTTAGGTGGTGTAATAGCTAGAGAACTAGGCTTTGGAAACAGGAAATATCCTTCCTGAATTCAAATCTGATCTCAGACATTTACCAGCTTTGTGACCCTGAGCAAATAACTTACCCTGCTTGTTTCAGTTTTCATATCTGTAAAATGATTTGGAAAAGGAAATGGAAAAAATCTCTTTGCCAAGAAAACTCCAAATGGGGTCGCAAAAAGTCAGACGACTCAAAAGATGCAAGAACAATAAAAAAATTTTAAAAAAATTCTAGATTACATGTCTATTACAGCTTGAATAATGAGTGAATCAACTAAATTAAGGACAGAGGCAATTATCAAAGAAAATATATAATTCCATTTAAATTATATTGAAAACTTTTTTTCTGAACAAAATTGATGCAATTAGTATTAAAAGGGAATTAGAAAACTGGAAAAAGTCTTTGTACTAAATAGCCAATTGAACAAACATTTAAGTGTTTACTGTATGTGAAGTCTGTGATGTGTTGGCTTAGAATAAATAGCTTCAAATATCTTTTTTTTTATATGTGGTTTTATTTGTTTTGTTTGTTTGTTTTTTAGTTTTTAAAAGGCAATGGGGTTAAGTGGCTTGCCCAAGGCCACATGGCTAGGTAATTATTAAGTGTCTGAGGCTGGATTTGAACACAGGTACTCCAGACTCCAAAGCCAGTGTTCAATCCACTGCACCACCTAGCCGCCCTTCAAATATCTTATATTTAAAACACATAAGCAATTAAAAGAAATATTTAAGGTGAAAAGCTATCTGTTAGTAAATAAGTAATGAAGAGATTTGAAGTAATAGTTCTCAAAAGAAAAAAAAATCCATACTATTGGCAACAACCTTAAGGAGTGCTCCAAATCACTAAAGAAAAAGAAATGCAAATCAGAATAATCCTCAGATTTTACCTCAAACTGCATGATAAAAGAGTGAAAGAAATAATGTTGGAGTTTGTAGACATCAGAAAGGAAATTAAGTGCATTACCGGTAGAGCTATGAAATGATCTAATGATTTTACAAAGCAATATAAAATAATGCAAAGAGTTATCGACAATGCTCATACACTTTAACTTAGAGAATCTGCTGCTAGGAATATATCCAAAAGATGTTATTATTGTCTTTTCAATATGAACCAAATTATTTATATCTGTACTTTTTATGGGTTTCAGCAAAGAATTTGAAGCCAAATAGATGTGCATGAATGGTAACAAAGAAATTCTGATATTTGAATGCAATATTATTGTTCTAATATGAATATAACAAATAAATAGAGAAATGAACAAAATTTAAGAATTGATGCAAAATGAAATTAGCTGAATTAAAAAACAATATATACTACTTTCAATAATGTAAATGGAAGAATAACAAAAAATAATCAAATCTGAATGCTGAAAAATTTTAATAACCAACTTCACACCCTAAAGTGATATTTAAAGATTTGTACTGCACACTGTTCTATCTAAACTGCTGATATAAAGTTTTTTTGTAGAGATGGGTAACCTCAAAAATGGATCACCCATTTAACAGCCAGATTTTTTTTTCCCATATGTTGACTAATTCTATTGAACTTTGTTTCTTTCTTTTTTGTGTGTGGAAGGAGCTGAAAAAAAAGAATAAAATGGGAAATGCAGGTGATTTAAAGATGACCTGCATGAGTAATTTCTCCTATTGATTAGTTTGTTATTTACAATATCTTTTTTAAGGAACAAAGAGGTTAGAAGTGAAAATTCATTTTTTTTTCAGACATTAAGCTAGCACCTAGATCAAGCAAGGGTCTCCAGAGTGGGGCACATCCTCAAGAGATTGTAGTAGAAACAAAGGAGTGTATGGATCAGCCATAGGAAAGATTGGCAAATAGTTTGCCTTCTACCCTTCCACCATAATAACCAATAACAGACCTTTCTTCAACACTAATCTACCATTATCCTTGCTAGTTACCAAGGCTCTTAATCTTGATATCATCTTTTAACTCTTCACTCTCAATCACCCCACATATCCTGTCACTTCCTAGATTCTATTCTTACACAAAATTATTCACATCTGGACCCTTCTCTCTACTCATACAACGATCTCCTTAGTTTAGCCTTTCAATATTGAATTCTGGACTTTTACAATACTTTCCTACTTGTTGTCCCTACTTTGTTTTCCCTTCTCTAAACCATCCTCCACCAAAATGGTTTTCCTAAAACAAAGGTCTAATGACATTGCTACACTAACAAGTTCCAATATCTCCCTGATAATTTGAGGTATAGATATAAATCCCCTCCCTTTTTTTTCATTTCAATCCTTCCCAGTCTGGTCACAAGTGAATTTTCCTGTAGTCAGTTAATAAACATTTTAAAGTGCTTACTCTAGATTGGGCACTATGCCAACTTCTGGGGATACAAAGAAAAGGAGACAGTCTCTGATCTCATGTATTTCACAGTCTAACATTCAATGTAACATGAAAACATCTATGTACAAACAACCTATATAGAGGATAAATAAAAAATAAGCAATAGAGAGAAGGCAATGGATTAGAAAAGGCTTCCTATAGAAGGTGAGAATGGAAAAAAAACAGATATGGACAAAAAGCATTCCACACATGGAAGAGAGTGCAATGAAAATGCCTAAAGTTGGGAGATGATAATTATAATCCTAATTATAACGTGCATGTAGCATTTTAAGTTTTACAAAGCTTTCTAAACTATTATCTCCTTTTATTCTTAGGACAATCCTGGAAGGTAAGGTTATTATCATCTCCATTTCATAGATGAAGAAACAAGGTAAAAAGAGATAATGTGACCTGCCGATCACATAGCTATTTAGAGATTGAAATCTGACTTTAACTTTAGTCTTCCTGACTCAAGGTCTAATCCTCTAACTACTTCATCACCTATCCATCTTCCCTTCTTGCACTCAATTATCCAGTTAGACTGTTCTTGCTGCTCCTCAAATATAATACTCCGCTCATTTTCTTACCTTTTCTTATCTTTTTTTCTTACCTTTTCTTATCTTTTCATCCCAGGAATGAACTCACTCTTTATCTCTGCTACATAGAATGCCAAAATTCAATTCAAAAACTACCTTCTACATGAAGATCATCTTGATCTCCCTAGCTACTCTTGTCTTAACACCCCAAATTACTTTGCATTTATCTTGTATATTAATCTACATATCTCCAAACAAAAGAATATTGGTGATTGTTGTTATTTTGAAGATAAGGACTATTTTGTATTTGCATTTGTATTTGTGTCTCCAGCTTTTAGTACGATTTCTGTCCCATACAAGAAGCTTAACAAATGCTTATGATTGATTGACAAATTGACTAAATGGAGGACATGTGCAACTAAATCTATGAAATAACAGATATATTTCATTATTTGAGAAATTCATCTAATTGGCTTCAACATCCACAAATTAAGGCAAATTTCCAAAATCATGAAAGAAATCACAGAAAGAATAAGAAGATATATGTATGTGAAGAAAGGAGAGAGAGAGAGAGAGAGAGAGAGAGAGAGAGAGAGAGAGAGAGAGAGATGAGCAAAGATTTGCAGTAAAATGCACAAACATTTGTAGGGGTTTAGACTCAAGTTTGGCAAAATAAAATTATTTCACTATGAAATATGTATTTGAGAGATACTCTCAGAACAAACAAAAACCTTCCCAAATTTAAATAATCAAAATTATATGTAAACATTTTTCCTTACAGAGGTTCACAAAAAGAAAGAATTAAAGAGTTGCAAGGACCCTCAATATACAATCTTTAAGTAAAATGAATTGATTTGCTTGTTTTTTCCTGGAAAAGTGCTTAAAGGGAATGTTGAAAAATAAGTTAAGTATTCTTCTTTTATAAAAATACAATTTATGGGGGCGGCTAGTTGGGTAGTGGATAAAGCATTGGCCCTGGAGTCAGGAGTGCTTGGGTTCAAATCCAGTCTCGGACACTTAATAATTGCCTAGCTGTGTGGCCTTGGGCAAGCCACTTAACCCCATTTGCCTTGCAAAAACCTAAAAAAAATACAATTGAGGCAAACTTGCTGGTTTTGCCTATGATGATACCTTACATATATTTCATAAAAAATAAAACAAACACAGAATATGTCCCTTCAAGGTAAAATGATGCTTTGTTTTGTTGATTAATGTTGGTTTTTGTATCTCTTTTCTAAGTGTAGAACTAGAAGGCACTGTACTAATGTGGGAGAAGAATTAACTTGTAATCAGAAGATCTGGGTTCCAATCTAATTTTTGCTAAGTAGTCCCATTATCCCTCCCTCTTTCTACATTATTATTTGAAATAATAATAATAATAATAATATACTTCTAGAAAGTTAGAGAGAAGCATTTCAGCAAAACTTCTGAATAAATAGACCCATCAATTTTAAGAGTATATGCAGAATTCCACATCTCTTTGATATTACACAAAGTGCTGCTATAAATATTTTGGCATGTGTTGAACATTTACATCTATTTATAAAAAAATTTTCTTGGGCTTCATGCATTTGGTGAGATCTTTGGATTAAAAGATTCATGAAAGCTTTCCTCACAGTGTAGCATGATTCCAAAGTACTTTCTTGAATCCTTGAACCAGTTTCATCTCACCAAATATGTTAGTGCACCTGTCTTTACAGTCTCTTCAATATTAACTATTCTCATATTTTGCTAGTTTATAGTTGTGCTAAGACCTCAGAGAAATTTTGATTTTTTACTTATCTTATTGTTATTGATTGAGGTCAATCATTCACAGAATGGAAGGAAATAAGCATTTATTGGCCACCTATTCTGTGTCAGATATTGTTTTTTTTTTACTTTTTTAAATTAATTCATATATTATTAAAATAGACTTGTAAGAGTAAGCATAATTCCTCCTCCCCATACAAAAACAAAAAAAAATTTTCAAGAGAAATAAAGTGAAAGAAAAAATGTGCTTCAGTCTGTATTCCAATACCATCAGCTCTGTCTCATGCTGTATCACATTCTTTATCATAAGTCCATCAGAGAAGTTATTTCCACAGTTGATGTTGCTGATTACAATTTCCTCTATCCATTTCTCCCCACTACTAATTATCATATTTTTCTCTCTCTTTTCACTCTTTCCCTCATCAAAAGTGTGCTGTGGGATAGCCAAGTGGCACAGTGGACAAAGCATGGGCCCTGGAGCCAAGAGGCACCAAGCCTACATACCACCCCAGAGACCCAGCAGCTACCCATCCTAGACAGATCATCCAATCCTACCACTTTGCAAAGAATAAAAAAGAAAATGTGTTATATCTGACTATCCTCTCTGATAATCTACTCTCCCCTCTATGTCCTCCCTTACCCCTGTCCCCTTTCCCCTTTCTCCCATCCCCTTTCTCTCTATTTTCTTCTAGATTTCTATGTCCTGTGAAGTATATATGTTGTCTCCTTTCTGAGCCATTTCCAATGAGGATGAAACTCCCTCATTCCCCCTCACCTTTTCCCCTTCTATACCATTGCAAAAGCTATTTCTTGACTCTTTTACATGAAATATCTTAGTCTATTCTACCTCTCCTTTCCTTTCTCTCAGTACATTCCTTTTTTTGCCCATTGACTCAATTTAAAAAATATATTATACCTTCAAATTTAACTCTCTCCTGTTTCTAAACTATAAAACTTCCTTCTATCTACTCTAATAAATGAGAAGGTTCATATGAGTATAATCATCTTCCCATGCAGGAATACACGCAATTTATCATCATTAAATCCCTCATAATTTACCCTTCTCATCCACTCTCTCTATGCTTCACTTGAGTCCTGTACTTGAAGATCAAATTTCCTGTTCAGCTCTGGTCATTTCAATGGAAACATTTGAAATTCTGCTGTTTTATTGAAAGTCCATCTTTCCCCTTAGAAGAGGATACTCAGTTTTGCTGGGTAGTTGATTCTTGGTTTCATTTCAAGGTCTTGTGCTTTCCAGAATATCATTCCAAGCCCTACAAGGCCTTAATGTGGATGCTGCTAAGTCCTGGGTAATACTGGATGCAGTACCATAATATTTGAATTGTTTTGTTTTGGCTGCTTGTAGTAGTTTTTCTTTGACTTAGGAGTTCTGGAATTTGGCTATAATATCCCTGGGGATTATTTTTTGGGATCTCTTTCCAGAGGAAATCAAAGGATTCTCTTAATTTCTATTTTGCCTCCTACCTCTAGAATATCAGGGAAATTTTCTTATAAAAAATTCTTTAAAAATGAAGGCAAGACTCTTTTCCTGATCAGATATCCTTATCCTTTCAGATAGCCCAATAGTTTTTAAATTGTCACTCCTGGTTTTGTTTTCCAAGTCAATTCTTTTTTCAATGGGATAGTTCACATTTTCTTCTAGTTTTTCATTCTTTTGATATTGTTTTATTGTGTTTTGATTCCTCACAAAGTCATCAGCTTCCTTTAGCTCAACTGTACAGTTGAAGGATTTGTTTTCTTCAGAGAGCTTTCTTACCTCCTTTTCCATCTGGTCAATTCTGCTATTTAAGGTATTTTTTCTCTTCATTAATTTTTTTTTAAAAAATTGTTTCAATTTGACCTAAACTAGTTTTTAGTACATTATTTTCTTGAGCATTTTTTTGATCTCCTTGACTAAACTATTGACTTGGTTTTCATGTCTTTCCTGCATCTCCCTCATTTCTCTTCCCAATTTTTCCTCTACCTCCCTTACTTGACTTTCAAAATCTTCTTTGAACTCTGAAATAGCCTGAGACCAAGTTCTGTATTTCTTGAAGGATTTAGATACAGAAGCTGGAAATTTCTTGTCTTCAGATTGTATGTTTTGGTCCTCCATGGGACCATAGTAACTGTCTAAGGTCAGGTTCTTTTTATCTGCTTATTCATTTCCTCAGCCTGTGCCTGGTTTAGGGTACTTTTGAGTATTTGAGTATTATTGGGACACCCCCACAAGGACCTCAGTATGTAAGGCTCTTACTGCTCTTATGCCTGTACTCTGACCTTTGGATGGCCATGGGGGCTCCCAGACTGTGACCATCATCTGAATATGGACAAAGTGCAAGAGTCCTGTCCTAGGGCCAGGGGAGACACTTTTTCAGTCTCCCCCCATCCCCTTACCTTCTGTAGGCTGAGCACTCTGGTTGCAGTTGCTGAGCAGCACAGTGAGTATGCTTCCATTTCCTGGGATCTAGGCTGTGCTGAGGGTCACAGCTATGCTGGTGGCCACAGCTGCAATGAGGGCTATGCTGGTTCCCACTCACTCTGGCAGAGGTTTCCCTGCTAATCTTCCATGTTGTACTTGGTGTTCCCTGGGTTGCCAGGTCAGGAAATTGTTTCTGCTACCACGTTTCCTGGGACCAAGGTGTCTAGGAGCCTAGCAGGTTGTTCCAGGAAGGATGAAGCTCTTTCACTCCAGGTCAATGATTCTGGTTGTACTGCTGCCCCCTCCACCCTCATAGAACAGACTTTTGCAATGATTTTCCAGGCTACCTTGGGCTGGAGAATTGTCTCACTGGATCTTTCTGTGGAATCGGTCTCTCAAAAATTTAGTTAGAGCCATAATTTTAAGGTTTTTGGAAGATTTTTGAGAGAGCTCCTAGGAAAGGTTGCTCTCATGCTGCCATCTTGGCTCTGGGCCCCATCAGTCACTGCTCTAAATTTTATAAATATTATCACATTTTGTCTTTGTTATAACTATGGGTATGTGTTGCTGTCATTCTTATTTCACAGTTGAGAAAAATAGAGGCAGATGGAAATTGAATAACTTGCTCAAAGTCAAAAAGCTAGTATCCAAGACCAGATTTGAAGTAAGATCCATTGCTCTGTCTCTATACCTCCTAGTTTCCCTGCAAATCACTATAAAATATTTTCAACACTTTAAGAATTGTTAGCTCATATTTTTCAAGCACTTCAATTTGGTGGCTGTTGTAGTTGTTAATTCTTGTGTCATATGCTTGCATTAGTTCATTGATATCTATCATGTACACCAGGCAAAGGTTTATATTATCTGGAAGGTATGGGGGGAGGGGGGAGAAGGGGAGGGTGCTATTTGAGAGATGTTCAAAGAAAAGCATTGTGAATTGTGAAAAACATGTTTGAAAATGTTGTCACTGTTTCTTATGTGATTTTGTTGTCAAAAAGTGTGTCATCTGAAAACTCACATATTTTCACACTTTTAAAACTTAAAAAACAGCATTTATAGCCTTTTTAAAAACTTCCAAATGAAATGATTTAGTGAGTTTTAACTCATTTGTTAGCAATATAAATGTAACACATTCAGATCTGTTTGCAAGAATAACTGATTGCCCTTTCAGAAGACTGACATTTATTATCTGAATTTAATCAAATACCATTGCATAATTGGTGGAGAAAATGAAAAATGAGGATCAATATTTAATAAATGAAGTCAATAATGTATTTTTTCATTCAGCTACAAGTTTTTGTGAAGTTTACATTTCAATTATTGAAACCAATATTGAAATAAACAACTTAGGAGTACATACATATAACAGTATGCATCCATAATATACAGATTTATATACATATGCAGAATGTCTGTACTCACTTTTTTTCTTGATGAATGAATGATCAAATAGTATAGAGCTAAGTGACTTTGATGACAGAATTTTTCTGCTTGTTCATTTGCTATGACATCATGTAGACATTTTTCCTCTCATTAAGGATACTGTTCATTAAAAGTTTATAACTGCATTCTCCATCATATATGTTAAAAACCACTGTTTTAGGGAAAGATTGGGAGGATACAATGCTTCTCAGAAACACTGAGTCTTTTAGACAATACAATATTAGACAGATAGACTACACTGAACATATGATTGTGGAAAAGAGAACTAGAGAAAGATAAAATTTTAGTGAGAATTTTGCAACACAAGAACTTTGAGGAATTTCTAGCTCAGTACAATCATATACATATATCTAGTACATCAAAAAATGACAACTTTGAAATCTGGAAAATAATTCTTTGCAATAATTTTTTTCAATCAAAAATTATTTGTTTTCCAACTACATGAAAAGATAATTTTTAACATTCATTTCTTGTAAGATTTTCAGTTCCACATTTTTCTCCCTCTCTCTCTCCCTTGACAGAGAGCAATCTAATATAGGTTATACATGTATAACTATGTTAAACATTTCCATATTTTTCATTTTGTGACAGGAAATATAGAACAGAAATGGGAAAAGATTATTTATTTAAATAATAATATGCTTTGGTCTGAATTCAGACTCCATAGTTCCTTCCACGGTTGTGGATGGTATTTTCCATCACAAATCCTCTTGGCAATTTTGCAGTATTTTTGCAAATAAGATTAAATTATATTCATTTTCATGGACTTTCTGATTCTATGAAGCTAACCCAGTTCCAAATCAAGTAAGAGAAACTATCTTTCCCAGTCCAAAAAAAGAAACCCCATATGAACCATTATGATGATAACAAAAATAGAACCAAAGAGATATTGAAGAATCCTGCTAATGTTTCTGGCTGATGCTGTCATCTAGGACCCAACAAGAAGGAACCTTCCAGAAAATTATGAAGCTTCATGTCCTGCCCAGAACTTCTAGTTTAATCATGTCAGCCCTGATATCAGGGCTGGTTGATCCTTTTTTAGGATTGCTCATCCACCTTTGGTGGCTACTTCTTACCCCTCTCTCACCATTGACTCCAAAAAGTTGTAGCATCCTCAGTAGTCACACCCCATTAAATCATATCAGCAGATTGACCAAACCAGGTTCAGAGAAATAGACTTAAAATCTATTGGTGAATTAGTGGAATTCTACCCCTAGTACATGAAAACTTTCCCTATCAGAATGGGCAGATTTGAACAATGGCCCCAATAAGGAAATTGAAGCAGGAACTGTGAAGAACTTAGTACTTGAGCTATTACCAGTCACCTTGACTATTATCCTTCCATGAGAGAGTGAGGTTGACAATTCTGAAAAATATTGTCTCACTTAAGGTCAAGACATCACTCAGATGAACTGTACCCTGATCCAAACATCATAATGCCATTGAACCTCTTTGAAAATGAATGACAAGGGAGCCAAAATGATAGCACAAAGTTAGGAAACTCCCAGAGTTTTTCCCAAAACAATTTTAAAAGAAGCCTCTTAAAAAAAACAAACAACTCAGAAAAAATCAGAGTGCAGCAAGTCCTCAAATCAAGATACCTTCGAGGAAATTTAGAAAAGATCTGCCCCATGTAGATAAATGTGGAGTATAGTCCATTGTGAGTGGGAGAGCTGGGAAGCCAGTAAGAGTCTCTTAGTCACAGCTCAACTCAAGTCCTGGCTTAGCAGGCCAGTGGTAGAGTAGGACAGCTATTAGGGTTCTCAACTTTAAAAGAAAAATTCAAGCCTGGATATGTTCATGTAGCAGACAGAACTAGGTTGAACTACCCTAATACAAGGAACAAATCATGAATACCTGAGGCACCAGGGTGGAAAGCCAGGAACCAGACCTTCTGATCCCAACACAAAATACTTGGA
Organism: Macrotis lagotis; assembly: GCF_037893015.1. Classification (NCBI taxonomy): domain Eukaryota; kingdom Metazoa; phylum Chordata; class Mammalia; order Peramelemorphia; family Peramelidae; genus Macrotis; species Macrotis lagotis. The sequence continues at coordinate 269,246,884 of NC_133659.1, read as the reverse complement.
ACTATGCCCACTGTGCTCAAAGAGCAGAATTCAACTATCAAAATGAATAAAAAGAGTGCTAACTATAGAAAGCTCTTATTCATATAGAAATGATAAAAACATTAGAAGAGGAAAGCAGTGATGAAATGGCTATGTGATCTCAAAGTTCACAAATTGATCTCAAATTTAAAAGGACCTTGGGAGAGTTCAAAAAGGATTTTAAAACAAAAGAAGAGAGGAAGAAGAAAAATGGACAAAAGAAATGACTATCATTAAGAAGAATTGAAAAAAAAAATTGATGGAAGAAAACAATACCTTTAAAATTAAATTGGTGGGGCAGAGACAAAATAACAGAATAAAGGCAGGTATTCACCCAAGCTCTGCCCCAAAACACTTCAAATACTTTGAAATGATGACTCCAACCAAATGTGAGGGTAACAGAACCCATTTTAGGGAGGAGGCGAAAGAATTGGGAACTTGGGGTTTTTTTTAGGTTTTTGCAAGGCAAATGGGATTAAGTGGCTTGCCCAAGGCCACACAGCTAGGTAATTATTATTAAGTGTCTGAGGCTAGATTTGAACCCAGGTATTCCTGACTCCCAGGCCCATGCTCTATCCACTGTGCCACCTAGCCGCCCCTGGAACTTGGGTTTTTAAAAGTCAATACTGAAAATTATTTTTGCAAGTAACTAGGGAAAAATAAAATAAGGTAGAAAAACAAAAAAGTAAAATTGGACAAATAAAAAGCTAAATCAGCTCCTTCAATAATAAACTTGACCAACTGGAAAGGGGAAACTATTCATTTAAATGTAAAGTAGACCAACTGAAAAAGGAAAAGAAACTCATTAAAAAAGTAAAATTAAACAACTGGAAAAGTATGCATGAAAGCTAACTGAATAAAAAAGAACTGCAAAAACAAGAACTGCACAAATGGAAACTAAGAATTCTATGAGACATTTAGATTCCATAAAACAAATTAAAAGACCAAATAAAAGAAAAGGAGCAGCTAGGTGGTGCAGTGGATAGAACACCGGCCCTGGAGTCAGGAGTACCTGAGTTCAAATATAGCCTCAGACACTTAAGAATTACCTAGCTATGTGGCCTTGGGCAAGACACTTAACTCCATTGCCTTGCAAAAGCAAAAAACAAAAACAAAAGAAGAAAATGTAAAATACCTCTTTGGAAAATAATAGATCTGGAAAATAGATCTAGAAGAGATAATTTATGAACTATTGATCTTCCTAAAAGTCCTGATTAGAAAAAAACATGGACAATTTTTTCAAGAAATTGTAATGTAAAACTATCCTGATATCCTAGAATAAGAAGAAAATCTATTGACTGCCCACAGAAAAAGATCCTAAAATTAAAAAAAATCAAATAAATATTGGAATCAAATAAAAAAATTCTCAGTTGAAAAAAAAGCTCTCGCAAGCAGTTAGGAAAAACCATATACACCAAGAAGGCACAGTCAGGTTTTCACAGGACTTCTCAGCTTCAACATTAAAATATCAGATAGCCGATAGTCTGCAGGGAAAGAGACCTTGGATATAACTAAGAATCAACTATCATGCAAAATTCCAAATATTTTTTCAGGGAAAAAGATAGATTTTCAATGACATAGAGGATGTCCAAACTTACTTGATGAAAGAGCAGAACTTAATAGAAATTTGATCTTCAAATGCAATAATCAAGAGATTCCTAAGAAGACAAAAGAAAAGGGGAAGGAATATTAATCAAAAGATTAAACTGTTTATATCTCTACATGGGAAGGCAATACTTGTCACTCTTGAGAATTGTGTTTGGAAAAAGAATGTGAATATTTAATGATTATGATGCAAGGATGTTTACAATTTCTAATTTGGTATTTAATTGGGAATTTTTAATTGGTTTTTTCTCTAAATTTGTTTAGTTGCATGTTTAGTTCATCGATTTCCTCTTTCTCTAATTTATTCATATAACCATTTATTCTTTATTTTTTAAATTTATTTATGGCAATGAAGTTGAATGACTTGCCTAAGTTCACATAGCTAGGCAATTGTTAAGTGTCTGAGGCTGGATTTGAATTCAAGTCCTCCTGACTCCAGGGTTGGTACTCTATTCACTGCACCACCAAGCTGCCCCATATAAGCATTTAAAGATACAATAAATCCCCTGATAACTGCTTTGGTTGTATCCCATAAGTTTTGGTATGTTGTCTCATTATTGTCATTGTCCAGGATGAAATCATTAATTCTTTCTATAATTTGTTGTTTGTTCCATTCATTCTTTAAAATAAAGTTATTTAGTTTCCTATCAGTTTTAGGTTTACCTCTCCTTGACCCATCACTGAATGTGATTTTTACTGAATTATGATCTGAGAAGAATATATCCACTATTTCTGCCTCTGTGCATTTGATTATTAGATTTTTAGGCCCTAGTACATGGTCAATTTTTGTTTAAGTGCCATGTACTACAGAAAAAAAGGTACATTTCTTTCTATCTCCATTAAACTTTATCCAAAGGTTTATGATGTCTAGGTTTTGTAATGTTCTACTTAACTCCTTAACTTCCTTCTCAGTTGTTTTATTGTTAGATTTATCTAAATCTGATCATTTGAGGTTGAGGTCTCCCACCAGAGGAGTTTTGCTGTCTATTTATCCCTGTAACTCATTCAACTTCTCCTCTAAGAACATACATATTTAGTGTTGAAATTGCTTCAATATCTATGGTACCTTTGAGGAAGATGTAATTTCCTTCCTTATCTCTTTTAAAGAGATCAATTTTTGCAGCTGCTTTGTCTGAGTTAAGGATTGCTAACCCTGCTTTTTTCCAATTCGGTTGAAGCAAAATATATTTTGCTCCAGTCTTTTACCTTTACTCTATATGTATCTCTCTGCTTCAAATAAGTATCTTGTATGCAGCATATTGTAAGATTCTGTTTTTTAATCCACTCTGCTATTCATTTACATTTTATGAGAGAGTTCACATTCACATTCAAAGTTACAATTATTAACTCTTATTTGCCCTCCAGGCTATTTTCCCCTCTGTTTATATTTCCACCTTTTTTCATTTTATCCGTATTCCCCAGTATTTTGTTTCTGAGTACCACCACCTTCAATGTTTTTGCCCCCTTGTATCCAAACTCCTTTCCCTTTTTTCCCATTTTCCTTTGCCCCTGTTTACTTCTGCTAGTTCCTCTTTTCCTTCCCCCCTTTCCCCTTTTAATACTTGAAAGGTAAGATAAGCTTCTTACCTTAACTGAGTGTATGCATGTTAACTTTAAGCCAAATTGGATGACAGTAATATTCAGGTGGTTCTTGCCTTCTTTCTTCCCCTCTATGGCAAAATGTCCTTTGCACCTCTATATGTAATGTGATTTACCCCATCCATTCTCTTCCATTCTTCCATCTCTTTACTTCCCTCTTCTTTAAGGAGGTATTGTTTATAAGTCATTCTTTTTGAGTCAAGGATAAGTCATGAATATCTATTACTTCTGGCTAATTATATTCTCTGTAATAGAGTTACAATTCTTGAGAGTTATTAGAATCTTTCTCACAAGTTTGGATATAGGCAGTTTCATCTTATTGGATATCAGGTTTTTTCTTTACCCTTTTTTCCATGTGTCTCTTGAATCTTCTGTTTGAAGTCACTATTTTCTATTTACCTCTTGTCTTTTCATCAGGAAGACTCCTATTTTATTAAATGTCCATCTTTTCCCTGGAAGAGAAGTTTCAGTTTTTCTCGATTTTGAATCTTTGACTGTATTACAAGCTCCATTACTTTTCGGTATATCTCATTCCAGGACCTTCGATCCTTTAATGTTGATACAGCCAGGTCCTGTGCAATTCTTATTGTGGCCCCTTGGTATTTAAATTGTTTCTTTCTGGCTGCTTGCAGGATTCTCTTTTTCTGATAGTTCTGGAATTTGGACACAATATTTCTTGGTGTTTTTCATTTTAGGAACCCTTTCCAGAGGGGATCAATGTATTATTTCAATAACTATTTTGCCCTCTGCTTCCATGATATCAGGGCAGTTTTCATTGCTAAATCCTGTAATATTAAGTTCAGACTCTTTTTCTCTTCAATATTTTCAGTAAGCCCTTTGTTTAAGTTGTCTTTCCTGAATCTATTCCTGAAGTCAGTGATTTTGCTGATGAGGCATTTTACATTCTCTTCTATTTTTTTCCATTTTTTGGTTTTGGTTAACTGATTCTTGTTGTTCCATGAAGTCATTAGTTTCCACAGATTCTAGTCTTTTTTTAAAGAGAAGAATCTTCTTCATTTACCTTTTGCAACTGCTTTTCCTGTTGGTCAATTCTATTTTTGAAGGAGTTTTCCATTTGCCCAATTGAGGTTTACAGACATTTTCTTTTTTGCATTTGTCCATTTAAGGTTTTGAGAGAATTATTTTTTTTTTGTATTTCTCCAATTGTATTTTCCAAGGATTTGTTTTCTTGTTGTGAGATGTTAATTTTCTTTTGAAGGTGTTAATTTTCTCTTGAGTTTCTTTTCCCAGTTTTTCCAAATGATTTTTAAGCTTCTTCCTGACTTCTTTCCTGACTTCTTCCAGGAAATCTTTCTGGGCTGGAGACCAATTCATATTCTCCTCAGTAGTTCAAGATCTCTGTGGGTTAGGATCTTTGTCTTCAAGGTAGTTTCCAATGGACCCCTCTTTTCACTGGCGTTTCTTCATTTTTCCAAGATCTTGTGTTGGGGGAGGAGATGACTCACAGATGTTTGGTCTTGAATATCCTAGAGACTTTGCTCACTGGGTTAGTAATTCCAAGTGGGCTGGCCAGTAGGGGGTGCTAGTTGCTTTCTTGGGAAGATCTCTGACCTTGATTTGACGCCTGGGGCAGGGTGGGGGTCACAGCTGGGTACTGCTACGATATGAGTTTGTCTCTGAAGTGAGATAGTTAATCTCCCTATTCAGCTGAGATAACTCTGCTACCCAAGCCTGAGCCAGGGTGAGGAAGTGAATGGTTGTTATTATGATTGTTCGTTTGGGAAGGGGGCTCCCCTGAAAGTATGGAGCTCTAGGTCCTGAACCAAACAGATTGCTGTCCAGGCATACTCTGCAACTCTCTGTGCTGGAATTCCCCCTCCTCCACTGGAGCTCCCCAGATTACAGCTCCCACAGCCAAAGCCTCTGCAGCTTAGGTTGGTCCTCTGGCTTCACCCCAATGCCCCTAGGCTGGCTCTCTACTCTCTGCCCCAACCTGGTCCAGGCTTCCCTGAGACAGACCTTGTTGGTAGATGTTCTTTTCCTAGCTTCTTTTTCTGGGTTTTGTCAATTGAATTTCTATTAAGAGGTTTCTTTCATATCATTTGTGCAGGAAAGCCAAGAGACCTTAGCACAGTGCCTCACTTCTCCACATCACCTTGGCTGAAACTCCAAGGATGCTTATAATTAATCAATTAATCAAACTTTGAAAATTGTACTTCTATTAGTACAAATGAAAGTGGTATACTTTGATAAAGGTGTGGGCACAAGAAATATATAAAGCAATTAAGAAATGGAAAAAAAAGAATTATCCTACAGAAAGAAGGCAAAGACAGTAGAGAATAAATAATGTCCACATGAAAAAGCACAAAGGGTATACAATAGTAGAGGGAAAGAAGGGAGAATGAACATTTGGGAAGTAATATTCTCAAATGATCTGAACCAAAGGAGAAATAAAATATTTTCTCAATTCGATTTAAAAAGCTATTCCAGGGTAGCTAGCTATGTGGCGCAATGGATAGAACAACCTGAGTCCAAACCCAGTCTCAGACACTTCATAATTACTCAACTGTTTGATCTTGGGCAAATCACTTAATGCCATTGCCTTGCAAAAACCAAAAAAACAAAAACATAAATAAAAAGTTATCCCACATTGCAGGGAACTTGGAGCAGAAAGGGGAAGAAAGAAGAAGGAAGAACTGACAAAAGGGAGGGGGAAAGTAAAAGCAAAGAAGAAAGTAAAGGGGGCAAAGGATAAATGGGAAGGGGGTAGATAGAAGCAATGGAAGAAGGCAGCAGTCAGAGACAAAACATTGGTGAGGAGGGATAAGTGAAAAGGAGAAAATACAAACAGAAAAGACAGACTGCAGAGAAATAGAGTAATCATAACTTTGAATGTGAATGGGATTAACTATTTCATAAACAGAAGTAGATGGCAGAGCTGTTTAAAAACAATATGTTCTTTACAAGAAACACATTTGAAGCAGAGTGATGCACACAGGGTAAAGGTAAAATTCTGGAGTAGAATGTATTATGCTTAAGCTAAAGTAAAAAAATAGCTGGGGAAGTAGTCCTAATCTCAGATAAAGAAAAAGGAAAATATATCTAATTAAGATGGATAACAAAAATAATATATTTTTTAAAAAGGTAGCATAGATAATGAATAGCAATAATAAATATGTATGCACCAAGTATCCAAATTCCTAGAGGAGAGGCTAAATAGAGAAACATGGACAGCAAAACTATTTTAGTGGAGGACTTCATTCTCACTCTCTCAGAATTGGTTAAATCTAACTGTGGGAACACAAACTATTCTAACAGCCATGACACAAATCACTTCCAAGTAACCTGAACCTGGACAGTCTCAGGAGCTGGCTTGCTGCCCTAGGAAATAAAGAGTGCTGCCTGGAGCTGGACATTCTGCCCCACAACCCAAGGGCACAAGACACAGCTGTGTTTTACTACCTCCTCCCTAATGTACCCCCTTATACTGTAACACAAGATGCTGCATGTAAACACAGCTTGTGCACCCCCATTCCCTCAATTCTACCTTGTTCTACCCCAGAAGACCTAACAGTATATCTGTAGAAGCTAAGCAGTAATAAAATGGAGATGGAGGCATAAGGCAGTGGTAGCTTGACTCCTTGTTCTCAGCTCCCCTTCAGGAGGGAGGTCTTCACTGTGGGCCCCAAGGTAAAGTAAGCCACAACATCTAACCATAAAATAAATAAAATAAACAAAAAAGGTGAATATAATTTTAGAAAAGTTAGATAGGATAGCTCTTTGCAGAAAATTGAATGAGGACAGAAAGAAATATACCTTCTTTTCTGTGGTGTATGGCACCTGCACAAAAATTGACCAAATATTAAGCATTAAAACCTCCTGGAAGCAGCATTCTTTTCAGATCAAGGCACCAAAAACAATACATATAATAAAAGGTCACAGAAAGACAATCTAAAAATTAATCGGAATCCAAAAAACATAATTAAAAAAATGAGTAGATCAAACAACAAATCACAGAAATAATCAACAATTTCTTCCAAGACAACGTCAATGGAGACTTCAGCCAAGATGGCAAAGAGAAGACAGGCACAGTTCTAAAGTCTCCTGATCTCTTCCCCATTTATCACATGAAACAAAACTCTTAAAAGAAATCTGACCCACCAAACCCAGAAAGAAAAGCCAGGAGAAAGAACATCTACCTTAGGATTTGTCTCCGGCAGCAGCATTGCCTGAATTCAGGTGGGTGAGTCTGGGCTAAGAGGGAGGATCAGCTCCAGATCAACCAGATTAACAGCTGAATTGGAACCAGGAGTCTGAGGGCCCAGAGAGCTGGACCTGCTGGATCAGTGGTGGGGCTGGATGGCCGGGGCTTGAGTCAACTAGGAAGCAGAGGTGCTGGTGTTGGTGCTGTCCCCTGAGAGCTTGTGGACAGGGCTGGGGGGAGAGTTCCAGTGTAGGAGAGCTGTGGACATCATCCCTGGGCTCCTCTGGTCTGAGGAACTCAAAGTCCCATTACAGCTCAGACCTCTTCCCAAACAAACAAATGCAAACTACTTCTGCCTCAGGCACAGGTATGTGAGCAAAAAAACCAGCCCAGTTGACTAATGACCTCAGGCCAGGGTAAAGCCCACCATTGATTGAAGGCAAAAGAATTCAATAGCTCCAACTCCTCCCTTCAAGCAAAGGGAGAAGGCCTCAATCAAGGTCATAGACACCCCAGAGAAAGCAACCAACACCTCCTACTGGCCAGCCAGAGAAACTGCACTCAGTGAGCAAAGCCTTTAGTGAACCCAAGCCCCTGTGAACCAGCCCCTCCCCAAATCAAGGTATTAGCAAAATGAAGAAGGGTCAGGGAAAAGGTGGATCCATAGAAAAATTCTTGGAAGGGAAAGACTCTAACTCAGAAAGACCTAGAACATCTGAGGAAAATATGATCTGGTCTTCAGCACAGAAAGACTTCCTTGAAGAAATAAGGAAAGAGCTTAAAAATTTGGGAGAGACAATACCTTGCAACAAGAAAACAAAACCTTAGAAAGTACAATTGGACAAACACAAAAGGAGAATAAATCACTCAGATCATCAATTGGACAATTACAAAATGAGAATAAATCTCTCACATCATCAATTGGACAAATACAAAATAAGAATAATTCTCTCAGATCCTCAATTGGGCAAATGGAAAGCTCTTTCAAAAGTAGAATTGACCAATTGGAAAAGGAGTTGCAAAAGGTTAATGAAGAAAACTCCTCACCCCCCCAAAAAAAAGAATGGAGTCTACAAAAACTAATGACTCCATGAGACAGCAAGAGTCAGTTAAACAAAATCAAAAAATAGAAAAAATAGAAGCAAATGTAAAATACCTCATCAACAAAACCACTGAACTTGAGAATAGATTGAGGAGGGGCAACCTGAAAATTATAGGACTTCCTGAAAAACATTGAAGAGAGAAAAAAAGCCTGGACTTAATATTACAGGATCTAGTGATGGAAAACTGCCCTGATATCATGGAATTGGAGGGCAAAGTAGTTATTGAAAGAGTACATTGATCTCCACCAGAAAAAGATCCTAAAATGAAAACACCAAGGAATATTGTGGCCAAACTCCAGAACTATCAGATAAAAGAGAAAATCCTGCAAGCATCCAGAAAGAAACAATTTAAATATCAAGGAGCCACAGTAAGGATCATGCAGGACCTGGCTGCATCAACATTAAGGGATAGAAGGGCCTGGAACGAGATATTTCAAAGATCAAGGGACCTTGGAATGCAGCCAAGAATCTATAGTCTTGCAAAGCTGAGCCTTCTCTTCCAGGGAAAAAGATGGACATTTAACAAAATGGAAGAATTCTAAAAATTTCTAATGAAAAGACCAGAGCTAAATAAAAAATTTGGACATCAAACAGGAGGTTCAAGAGACACATGAAAAGATACAAAAAATGGGGGGTGGCAGTAAAAGGAAAAAAAAATGCTATCCAGTAAGTTGAAACTGGTTATATCTCAGCATGGGGGAAAAAAATTCTCATAAATCTTGAGAATTGTAACTCTAACAGAGAGAATATACCTAGCCATAAATGATGGACATTCATGACCTATCTATGAGACTGCTATTTAAAGAGATGTAACTGACTTTAACCCCACTTGGGAGAAAGACTCTAATAACTCTCAGGAATTTTGACTCTATTCAATAGAATATACTGAACTAGAAAGGACAGACACTCAGAATTTTCTATGACTTAGAATGATCTAAAAGACACTACATCCTAAAAAAGGGAGACAGGAAAGAGACGGGAGGAGGGAAGGTATTGAATGGGGTAAATCTCATTACACTAAGAGGTACAAAAAACCTATGGTAATAGAGGGGAATAAGGGAGCAGAGGAGAAACAGCTGAATCTTCTTCTCATCAGACTTGGCTTAAAGTCAACCTACACATACTCAGTTAACTTATAAAACATCTAACCTTTCAAGTATTAAAAGGGGAAAAGGGGAGTGGGGACAGAGAAAAGGAAGGGCAGCGGGGGGGAAAGAAGGGGAAATAACAAAAGGAAGGGAAGGGAAAAGGGAAAAAGGGAAAGGGGAAAGAAAGGGGAGGGGTGATATAGGAGGGCAAAAACACTGAAGGGGATGGTATTCAGAAACAAAATACTGGGGAATATGGATAAGGGGGGAGGGGGAAAATACAAACAGAGGGAAGAAAGCACGGATGGCAATAAAGAATTAGTAATCATAACCTTGAATGTGAATGGGATGAACTCTCTCTTAAAACGTAAGCAAATAGCAGAATGGATTAAAAAACCAGAATCCTACAATATGCTGCTTACAAGAAACTCATTTGAAGCAGAGAGATACATACAGAGTTAAGGTAAAAGGTTGGAGCAAAATATATTTTGCTTCAGCTGAAGTGAAAAAAGCAGGGGTAGCAATCCTTGTCTCAGACAAAGCAGCAGCAAAAATAGAGATCTGTTAAAACAGATAAGGGAGGAAACTTTATCCTCCTAAAAGGTACCATAGACAATAAAGTCATTTCAATTATGAATATATATATGCACCCAGTGGGACAGCACCCAAATTCTTAGAGGAGAAGCTGAAAGAACTACGGGAAGACATAGCCAGCAAAACTCTACTAGTGGGAGACCTCAACCTCCCACTCTCAGATCTAGATAAATCAAAACATAAAATAAACAAGAAAGAAGTTAAGGAAGTAAATAGATTGTTAGAAAAATTAGATATGGTAGACTTATGGAGGAAACTGAATGGGGATAGAAAGGAATGTACCTTTTTCTCTGAAGTACATGGAACTTATACAAAAATTGACCATGTACTAAGACATAAAAACTTAATGATCAACTGCAGAAAGGCAGAAATAGTGAATACATCTTTCTCAGATCACAATGCAATAAAAGTCATATGCAATGCTGGGCCAAGGAGATATAGACTCAGAACAAATTGGAAACTGAATAACCTCATTTTAAAAAATGAGTGGACCAAAAAACAAATTATAGAAAGAATTGACCATTTTATCCAAGATAATGATAATAATGGAACAACATGCCAAAACCTATGGGATTCATTCAAAGCAACTCTCAGGGGAAATATTACAGCTCTAAATGCTTACATGAACAAATTGGAGAAAGAGGAAATCAATGAACTAAACATGCAACTAAAAAAATTAGAGAAAGAACAAATCAAAAATCCCCAATTAAATACCAAATTAGAAATTCTAAAAATTAAAGGAGAAATTAATAAAATCAAAAGCAAAAAAACTATTGAATTAATAAATAAAACCAAAAGTTGGTATTATGAAAAAACCAATAAAATTGATAAACCTCTGGTCAATTTGATTAAAAAAAGAAAGAAGAAAACCAAATTGCTAATATCATAAATGAAAAAGGTGAACTCACCACCAATGAGGAGGAAATTAAAGTAATAATTTGAAATTATTTTGCCCAACTCTATGCCAATAAATTTGATAATCTAAGTGAAATAGATGAATATTTACAAAAATTTAAGCTGCCCAGGTTAAATGAGGAAGAGATTAAATATCTAAACCACCCTATCTCAGAAAAAGTAATTCAAGAAGCCATCATTGAACTCCCTAAAAAAAATCTCCAGGGCCTAATGGATTCACAAGTGAATTCTACCAAATGTTTAAGGAACAATTGCTTCAAATTCTATATAAACTCTTTGGAAAAATAGGGAAAGATGGAACTCTGCCTAACTCTTTCAATGAAACTGATATGGTGCTATTACCTAAACCAAGAAGAGTTAAAACAGAGGAAGAAAATTATAGACCTATTTCCCTGATGAATATAGATGCAAAAATCTTAAATAAAATCTTAGCAAAATGATTACAACAAGTTATCATCAGGATAATACATTATGATCAAGTAGGATTTATTCCAGGAATGCAGGGTTGGTTCATTATTAGGAAAACTGTTATTATACTCAATTATATCAACAACAAATCTATCAGAAATCACATGATCATATCAATAGATGCTGAAAAAGCTTTTGACAAAATACAGCTTCCATTCCTATTAAAAACACTAGAGAGTGTAGGAATAAATGGACTGTTCCATAAAATAATTAGCAGTATCTATATGAAACCATCAACAAGCATTATATTCAATAGGGAGAGGCTAGAGGCATTCCCAATAAGATCAGGGGTGAAACAAAGGTGCCCATTATCACCACTACTATTCAATATTGATTTAGAAATGTTAGTGTCAGCAATTACAGAAGAAAAAGAAATTGAAGGAATCAGAATTGGGAAGGAAGACACAAAACTCTCACTCTTTGTAGATGACATGATGGTCTACCTAGAGAATTCAAAGAAATCATCCAAAAAACTACTGGAAACAATTAGCAATTTTAACAAAGTTGCAGGTTATAAAATAAACCCTCATAAATCCTCAACTTTTCTATATATGTCTAGCAAGAAACAGCAGGAAGAGCTAGAAAGAGAAATCCCATTCAAAGTAACCTCAAACAATATAAAATACTTGGGAGTCTATTTGCCAAGACAGACTCGGAATCTTTTTGAAAACAATTATATTATAAAACACTTCTCACACAAATTAAATCAGATTTGAATAACTTGGAAAATATCAACTGCTCCCAGATAGGTAGAGCTAATATAATAAAAATGACAATTCTACCAAAACTAAACTATGTTTAGTGCCCTACTAATCAAAATTCCAAAAATTTTTGTGTTTGTTCTGGGAAGAGGCTGCGGCTGAAATGAGGATATGGAAACTGAGTTTCTATCAGACCAGAGGAGCCCAGGGATTGATGTCTGCAGCTATTCCACACTGGTACTCTCCCTCCGGTCCTAACCACAAGCCCCTGACATTCAGTGCCACCACCAATGCCTCTGCTCCCTAGTTGGTTCAAGCCCTAGTGGCTCTAGCCCCACCACTCATCAAGCCAGTCAGGTTCTCAGGGCCTCAGGCTCCCAGGCTCTGCTCCTGGCAGAGTCTGCCCTCTGCACCCAGACTCACCCATGATCTCAGAAGATAAATCCTGAGCTAGTTATTCTTCTCTTGGGTTTCCTTTCTGGTTTTTGTAGATCAGATTTCTGTTAGGAGGCTTGTTTCATATTGTTTATGAGGGAAGATCAGGGTATTTAGCACTGTGTCTGTCTTCTCTCTACCATGTTGTTGATGCAACTTTTAAATAAAATTTTAGCAAAGAAATTATAATAAATTATCAAATGGTTAATACATTATGTTCAGCTAGGATTTATACTAGGTATGCAAAGGATGGTTCAATATTGGGGAAAACAATCACCACATTTGACTATAGCACTAACAATTTTAAAAGAAATCATATGATTTTCTCAATAGATGCTGAAAAGCCTTAGACAAAGTATAGCACCTCTTGATATTAAAAACACTAGAAAACCTAGGAATAAGTGGGATTTTCCCTAAAATAATAAGCACTAATTACCTAAAGCCATCAGAAAGTCTTATATGTAATGGGGATAACCCGGAAGCCATCCAAATAGATCAGGAGTGAAACAAGGATGCCCATTATCACTACTACTATTCATTATACTAGAAATGATAATTTTAGCAATAAGAAAAGAAAAAATTTAAAAATTAACATAGGCAATGAAGAAAGGAAACTCTTACTCTTGAGAGATGATATGTTGGTATACTTAGAGAATCCTTGAAAATCAATTAAATAACTACTTGAAACAATTAACTACCTAAGTAAATTTGCTGGATATAGAATACACCCACATAAATCATCAAAATTTCTATTTACCACCAAAGCCCAACAGCAAAATATGGAAAGAGAAATTCCATTTAAAACAATTGAAGATAACATAAAATACTTGAGAATTTACCTCCCAAGACAAACCCAGAAACTATTTGAACACAGTTACAAAACACTTCCACACAAATAAATTCAAATCTAAAAAATTGGAAAGATGTCAGTTGCTCACGGTTAGTCAAACTAATATAATAAAAGATGACAATTTTACCTAAATGAAATTACTTTTTCAGTGTAATACCAATCAAAATACCAAACCTTATGCTACAAAGCTAGGAAAAAATGTCACGAAGCTCATCTGAAGGAACAAAAACCTCAAGAATGTTAAGAGACAATGAAAAAGAATGCAGTGAAAGGTAGCCTAGGCATACCAGATCTAAAATTATATTTTAAATTGACAAACATCAAAAATCTCTTGTATTGGATAAGAAATAGACATGTGAATCAGGGGAATAGTTTAGCTACAAAAGAAAGTATAGTAAATGACTAAAATATGCTATTATTTGATATACCAAAAGACTCTAGATTCTGGGAGAACTGCTGTGAAAATTGGAATATAATGTATGCCAAGATAAGGTGAAATGAATACAAGATTTGTACATAAAGAATGATTCTGTAAGTCAATTAGTAAAACATGGAATAGTCTATTTCTCAGAATTTTTGATCAAAGCAGAGATAAAGCTCATTATAAATTGCAAACTGGATGATTTTAACTTCATTAAAAAGAAAGTTTTTTCACAAGCAAAATCAATACAGACAAAATTAGAAAGACTGCAGGTAGCTGGAAAATAAATTTTTCAACTACTGCTTCTGATAAAGAACTCATTTCTAAAATATATAGAAAACTGAGTCAAATTTATGAGGATAAAATCCTTCTCCAATTAATAAATGTTCAAAGGATACAATCAGTTTTCAGATGAAGAAATTAAAGTTTTCTATTGTCAAATGAAAAATGTTCTAAATCATTATTGATGAGAAATATGCAAATGGAAACAACTCTGAAGTACTACTCACACCTATCACATTAGCTACAATGACAATAAATGTTAGATAGGATATGAGGAAACTGGGACACTAATGCACCATTGGTGGAGTTGAACTGATGCAACCATTCAGCAAAGTGATTCTGTCTCTGGGCTCTTCATGATTTGGTAGAGAAATTTATGCATTAATAAAAATTCTGTAATTAGAGGGAAGGGGACATCATTATATGATTGTGATATTTTGTGCCATATCTAAGTTTTGTGAATATAGCAGAGTTTCTGTGAATATCCATTAAAAATAGTTCATTTCTATCTAAGCTGAAAAAACTAGTTCATCTAGTAGATGAAATCTGTCCTTGGACTAATGAAAAAAGAATATCTCTCTCAATTTCAAGTAATTGTCTCAACCATTTAGTATTTTCCATATTATTAATATCTTAATGCCTCCTTCCCTTCTGAGGTCTATTCAAATTCAGATATATAATTTAAATATAAAGAGATATATTTGCCTATATAAATATGCAAATATAGATATGAACATATTAAATATAATATATGTATATATTATCTATGCATTGAAGTTCTTGTCTGCTCCTCTGAGGGAGAAGAATTTAATGTCATTTGCATGTATAAATAGATATTTAGATAGATATATAAATTATATATATGTTTAATTCATAGAAAATGAACTAATTCATTCATAAAATTCATAGAAAATGAACCTCTATCAATCAACAATGATTAATTAAGCATCTACTATGTGCAAGAACCATATCTACTCAATTCAATGACTACATAATCTTTTTTTCTGTATGAGGAAACTGAGGCTTAAAAAGGTAAATGACTCAACCAGATTAGATTTGAACCCATTTCCCCATTTCCCCTGGCAATAAATATAGCATTCTTTATAGTCTACCACACAGCCTCTGAAGAGATATTGAAATATACCAGATGAATTTAATAGCCGTAGTAACAGGACTGAAGAGAATGTAGAAGGACACAGAAATAATCTAAGGCATGGAAAGATGGTAATTTGCAACTATGGAGATATAATCATAGATCATCAAAGAATTTAAATACTGTTTCCTTTCATAAATAAAGGAATATTGTAAAAAGGACATGAGATAAGCTTTCTAACTACATAAGGTTAGCTATTTAGCTAAGAGAATCAATTGCAATCTTCTTTCCAAATGTGATTTGTTCAAGTTGTTTAACCTGGTAGAATGCTTGACTTCTGTTTAAAATCTAAACAAAAGGGCTTAGAAATTTTATGTCTTAGGCTTCTATGGCCATCCTCTACTCAGTCTTGTTATGTGGCTTGGTCAAGCACTCTTGATCAAATGCAGTGCAAATATTCTAGAAGAATGCCTGAAAAAATGTTATATTTTACTCTTAAGAGATTCATGTCATTTGAAGAGTGATGGAGAAGTCAACAGAGCCTGAGACTTTTAGTACATCAAATAAATTGTGCATTTATTATAGAACAAAGACACTCCTATTATGAGAAGTAGCAATGATGAAAAAAATTCCTCAAATTTATCACATTGTTTTATGTTCATTTTATTATGAACTACACAATCATATTAGTATTATTTTCTAGATAACATTTTTTCAAATTAATACTTGTTACATTTCATTAGCTTCCTTTTTGGCTATTGTGCACACAACACTTGACCATTCCTTTCACTCATAACCTTTCCATAAGATTAATGGAGTATTTGAAGGATCTCCATTAATATTTGATGGAGAAGACAAAAAAAGTGAAGATACATATGATTTCTATATTAACCCTCAGTGTGTATGTTGTTTTCAGGAACACTAGTACCTCTGGTGTGAGAATATATTTAGCCCTTTGAGCTCATCTGCCTTTGGTATCCACCTGATTTACCCAACTCTCCCCTCTGACTCCAAGAAGTTGTCAAACCCTGATATAACCATCTCAGCTGTCAACTAGTTTGAGGGTAACTCAGAATCAGGTAAATTAGGGAGCTGAGTAGCCCAAGCATGTAAAGATTTGCCCCAGGAGAACTGTTTCAATAGTCATGAAAGCAGCTGAAATAAATGCTTTGTAGCACCTAGAATTCTGGGTCATTGCCGGTCATCTTGACATTTTTCTCTTCTATTGGACTTCAATGACTATGGGAAAAAAAAGTGAGGTTCATAACTATGTAACTCTGTTTCTCTTAAACCGAATTCATGAGCAATCTAGACATCACCATGTGACATAATTGATCTTTTTTTGTTAACAGTAGATATCAAAAACAACAGTAATAATCTTCTGACTCCCTTCTTTGCTATGTTTCTAAACTACATTTTGTACTTTTTTGTTCTGCATAACTTCCAATTTTTCACCTTTCCATTCCTCTTCTTTTTATCTCTCTTTAGCTTCCTGAAATTATTTTCATTTTCTTAGACTTTAGGATTCCTCCTTCAACTGACTTCTTTCACCATCTTTCACTATTTTCCCCCTTAATCATGACAAGTTATAGTAGTGATTATGTCAGCATATTTTTTAATTTTCACATAATATTTGTAACATCAAGCACTGTGACATAATAAAAACATTCTGTTAGTACATGCTTAAAGGAAGGCGAGACATCTCTTATGTTTGTGATAATTTGAAATATTCTCAATTTTGTCAATACAGCAATACTTCTATGAATATGTAATAAGGGAAAGAGAGTTCACTTCTGTTCAATTGAACTGCTGGTTTTATGCCATTAGATAAGTGAATTGACTTCCTTTATTTTAGATAAAGTTTTGTAATTACAGAGATAAACATTTCTTAAGGAGAATCTAAACTATGAGAGGTCAGTCTGTTAGAAATAGTGAAAAGATAACATAATTGGAACAGTCAAAGTACAAATTTATGTGATCACATTTATGTGATGAACAATATTGATATGACTGTTAAGTGATGCATGCCATTCATACTTTATATATTTTACCTATTTAAAGTTATATGATTCTGTCACTTTTATTTCTTTCTGATTTTGACATTTCATCAGAATTTGAAAGGGAAATATGGGGAGATATAATCAAAGATTCTCCATGTTAATTATTGCCAATTGTGGCAATAATGTCTGTACATCAATATAAAATATGTTGTTTTGCTGAGATTGGTTCAATTTTATTGCCTATGCATATTCCTTCAGATTCCCACTTTATTGGGTGGGAGGTTAAAAACCAAACTTGCAATATCTCTGAGGTATGACTATACTTGGACAAACAATATATAAAAGGAAGTAAAGAAGAAATAATACTTGGGGAAGGGGTAAAATTGAAGAGTTCAAAAGATTGCAACCTAATAGGATGTGTATTGGTATATTCATCAAATAAGCTTATACAGAAATTGACAAGAGAGAAGTCACTCTCCCACTATTGTCATTTTATATGAAATATTCTGAGAACTATTTCTTAGGCAGATAAAAATAACTGCTCTTTGCAGCAGAAGTTATGTTTCAGAAAAATAAATATTCTGGGGTTAAATGGAAGGATCGGTTTCCAATTTTGTTATGATAAGTGCAAAAATGAATATTTTCAGTTATTTTATGCATACTTCATAGTTTGCCCATTTTAGGCATTAAGGCAACCTGTATTGAAGCATTATAGAATTCTGAAATTTCTTCATTTTTCTACAATATCTTCCTTTTGCTATATATTCTTGTCAACTTAAGCATTGTATTAATATGGAATAAGACTTATTTGCATCACTATAACATTTTATCTAGTTCTTTAACTTATGAGTAGTTTACCTAATTTCTGTTGGGATAAAGAAAATTGGTAAATTTACAGATTCTTGCTCAACCCATTTGAAGATCTCAGGGCATGCAAATTACATCAGTCTGACTGGCATTTCCTTATTTTAACATTAACTTTCTCATTCATGACTTACATAATCAATTATGTTTTCAGAAATATTTTGTTGCTGTAGTCATGGTTGTGTTTTTTGACCTTATCGCCTCAGCATTATTCTTATAAGAGTTGAAATCTTTAGCTGTGGAAGGATTTAAATGCAGTTTCATTAGATTATTTCTTTTACCATTTCCCACTCCTTTTGAGGAACATAGTGAAGGATAAGAGAACAAAAGAATTGGTTCCTTTCCATAAATGTTTAGCTATCTAAATATAATTTCTTTAGTATTTCATGATGTTGCTGACATCTAAGTGTCTGCCAGTCTAAACCAAGACTTCAAGGAACAATGACCATCACATTCACCTACACAATTAATGAAAATGCTTAATACTGTACAAACCATTAGAATCATGAAGGCTTTACAGTGGAAGACATATAGCACCGTAGAGTCTACATCAATATGAATGGAATTTTCTGCTTGTCTTGAATATAATATGTATGCATGTATAAGCTCAGAAGTTTGTTTATAACATATGGGTTGCACTTTGTTTTGGTGCCATTTTCCAGTCGTGTCTACCTCTCAGTGAATCCCATTGACCGATTTCTAGGCAGAAATACTGTAGTACATATATATTTATATTCATATGCAATTCAAATAAGGTAAGTAACTGGTGAATGTCTGAGGTCAGATTTGGTCTCATAAAGATGAGTCTAATGTCTGCAGACCCAGCACTCTCTCCACCATGATAGCAAACTTCATAACCATAGTTTACCTTGGGCCACTTTGCATCAGTCTATATTCTGAGCAGTCAATTTTCTTGGCTGGGGTTAGAGATTAGTCTTAATTTTCCAGAATAAGGACAGACTACTACCCATGGTGGTAACGTCTTGAAGAACTAAATAAATTACTTTATATAGCTTGAAATTAATTTAAAAGTACCACTTTGCTAGAATATATCCATCAAGATGTTAAAGGTAACAGTAACTAAAATCCAAAGGAATCAGTTTGAAATTTACCAAAGAATATATATAGCAATTTATTTCATTCTTCTTTAAATCTTTCCACTGCAAAACAAAAGACTAGATTGGCTATGTAATTGAGAAAATGCATTGTGACAACATAGAATGCAATCCTCAAAACCTTTTAAATCATTTTTTCTCAAAGATATTAGTTTTAGACATCTTGATAACTCTAGGTAAAATTTTTATTTCCTTCAATTTGATCTCTTATTCATGTAACTATAATAATTCTTTTAGAAATGGAAAAAAATTCTTTAAGATCATATGTAAAAATTTTTTAGGTGCACTAGCTACAGAATTGTAAGTACAGAGTTTAGAAGATAACATACACTACTTCAACTTTATTCCATTTTGCTGACTCACAGGTCATTTATCAAGTACATCAAAATCTATGTAACTAGAACTTTGATCAAAGTTATTTATTCTCTTGATAGACCATCCTAAAAATACATTTTCCAGGTTCCATAGACAAATCAAATATTTTCCCTGGTTAATACTAAATTTCTTAGACTTTTTAACTCATTTTTAGAGCAATAGATTTAACAAAAGTAGATGTCATTTGATTCTAGTCACATAAAATTGGACCTTTTGATCTAGCAGAAATTGCAAAGAAACCTTTATCTTTGGAGGAAAGAAAACAAGGTTTTCATAAAATTACAGGTGAATATATTGAAGGTAATCTATTTTTATTGACTTTTAAAAATTTAATCACATCTTTATGGATAACCTCGCTTATATATAGCTTCTGTCTTTAAATAACAATTAAATAAAGGCATCTAATGAAATGATTGTGATCAATAGCACAATGAAAATTCTATTTGGGTTGCAAATCAGTTTTAAAGGGAAAAATAGATTTTAACTTCAGTGCTTTGAAATCAACCTTGACCGATTTGTTTCATCTTTAAATTCTAGTTTTTTTCATTACTATAATCAACAAATGGTCAATATAGAAATAACACTGATTGTATACTTTGCAACCAAAGGTAGAGAAGCTCATCTTTTTTGCAAAATTCAGTGTTAAATTGAAGAAAGTGGGAAAAACATTAGACTGTATAGGTGGGACCTAAATAACACACTTTATGAATATGAAGTGAAGGTAATGAATAGATTTAAGAAATTAGCTCTGATAGATAGAGTACCTGAAGAACTTTAGTTCACAGAAGTTCACAATATAATACAGAAAGGGAAAAAAAATAAGAGCAATAAAGCAAAATGACTCTGTCTAGTGAAGCTTTACAAACAACTGAGGAAAGAAGGAAAGTGAAAAAAGAAAGGAGAAAGAGAAAGATACTTAACTGACTGTAAAATCCCAAAGAATAGTGAAGAGAGATAAGGTTTTCTTAATTTAATGATGTAAAGAAATAGAAGAATAGAATGGGAAAGACAAGAGATCTCTTTAAGAAAATTCAAGATATCAAGGGAAAGGTTCATGCAAAAAAAGGGCATGATTAAAAAAATGGTAGGGATCTTACAGAAGCAAGAGAGATTAAGAAAAGGTAGCAAAAATACACAGAAGAAATATACAAGAAATATTGTGACATCACTGATAATCATGATGGTGAAAGTTACTGATTTAAAGCCAGTCATCGGAGAGAATGAAGTCATGTGAGCATTAGGAAAGATTGCTGACAATAGAGTTAATTGAGGTGATAGAATTCCAGGTGAGTTATTTCAAACACTAAAAAAATGTTAATGCTAAAGGATTACACTCAATCTCACAACAAATTTATAAAATCAACAGTAGTCAAGGGATTAGAAAAGATCAGTTTATGGGGCGGCTAGGTGGTGCAGTGGATAAAGCACCAGCTGCGGAGTCAGGAATACCTGGGTTCAAATGCAGTCTCAGACGCTTAATAATTACCTAGCTGTGTGGCCTTGGGCAAGCCACTTAACCCCATTTGCCTTGCAAAAAGCCAAAAAAAAAAAAAAAAAAGATCAGTTTACATTTTCAATCCTAGAGAAGGACATTGTCAAGGAATAAGATATTGTGCTCATTTCACATGCCAACAGGTTCTGTTTAAGATTGTGCAAGATAGGACTTAACAATTTGCAAATAAAGAATTATCAGAGGAGCAGACTGGTTTTTGAAAATACAAAGGAATTAGAGAACAAACTGGAATATGGAGAAAACATGGAAGTTCCAGAAAAATCATCTACTTCATTGACCACACTAAAGCCCTAGAATATATAGATCACAACAAAATATTGAAAGTCCTCAAAGAAATGGAAGTGCTAAACTATGTTACTAGTCCCATGAGGAATGCAAATGCAGGTCAAGAAAAAAAAAACTCTGAATAAAACAAGGAACAAATGATTGCTTAAGATCAATTGTCTGACAAGGCTATATATTGCCTCCTTATTTAACTTATACAGAAAGTACACCATGTGAAATGACTGAATAGAGAAATCAAAATTTAGATTTAAAGTTGCCAATAATCTCAAATATGTAAATACACTCTGGCAGCAGAGAGTGAAAAGCAATTAAAAAGCCTCTTGATGATAGTGAAAGAGGAGAGTATAAAATCAGACTTGAAGCACAACATCAAAAAATAAATAAACTAAAATCTTGGCAATTGATCCCATCACTTCCTGGCAAACAGAAGGAAAAGAAATGGAAGTAGCATCAGATTTTTAAATTCTTAGGCTCAAAGATCACTGCAGATAGAGCCTGAAGCCTTGAAATTAAAAGATATTTTCTTCTTGGAAGGAAAGTTAAGCCAAATATGAACAGCACACTAAAAATACATCAGTTGACTGAAAAGGTATAAATAAAGCTATGTTTTGTGATTGTTGCTTTTGTGGTTTGTCTGTGTTTGCTTTTCCCTGTAGTAATGTGTGGCTATAAGTATTGGACTAAAAGGGAAGCTCAACACTCCAAAATCAATGCTTTTAAATTGTAATGTTAGAGATGAATTTTGAAAACCAGCAAAGAGATCTAATCAGTCAATATTTCAAGAAAATAATTCAGGCTATTCACTAGAAGATTAAATAATGAAGCTGAAGCTTAAATACTTTGGTCACCTAAAGAGAATATGGGATGCACTGGAAAACACTTTGATAATGATTGAAGGCAAAGGGAAAGAGGATGGAAGAGAATAAGATGTATAGATACTGTCATAGAAGCAATGAAAATAAATTTTAAAGACTTCAAGATATAGTAAAGAATAGAGGATCATAGTATGCAGAGGATCACAAAGAGTTGGACATAAATGAACAAAAACAATATTCAGAGGTGTTCATTGTTTTTCTTGTTAAGCCATACATATTATTAAATCATAGATATAAATGTCATTTGTTTACATGTTTTAATGTTTATTACTGCTTTCTCTTTGATAAATTTATGCCTAAAATAGCTGCATTAATATTCATTAGTTATATTAGCTCATCTATTTTTCTCTATCTTATCTCTTCTTGGTATTTGTATTTGAATTTGTTTCATAAACCAATTTTGAAAGCTCTTTTTACCTCATGTATGAAAATGAATTTAAAAAATAATATTTTTTTAAAAATATGTGATTGAGTTCACTTATAAGTTAAGAAGTTAAGACCAGATTTATTGTAGCTTCTGAGGTTGTTTTATTCAGAATTTTTTTCTTAGTTTCTTAATTTGGATTTTTTTATCGCTGAAGCTATTTATCCTTTTTTGTATACTCTCACTTTTGCTGACACATGTTCAAGAATAGTATTTTTTATAATTATTTTTCTTTCCATTATTTATTCACTTTACAATTTGGTCTCCACACTTAAAAAATTCAAAATAAATCATGTTTTCTAGATTTTTTGAATCTTTTTTTTAAATAGCACATTTATCAGTTCAAAGATTTTTTCTCTTCAATTTTTAGTTTCCTTTTAAATTAAAAACTTTTTATTTTCTAAAACTTTATGTTTAATGTTCAATTGATTAATCCTCTTTTCTCTTGGTTTTATGTTTTAATTTTATGTTTATGTTTTGTCATTTTTCTCTAATGACTGCTTTAATTGAATTCCATGTATCTCAATAGACTAGATAACTTTCTAATACAAATCTCATTTTTATGATTTGTTAAATGGCCCACTTTTCATTTAGGACATTGTTATTTAGACTTACTTTGCACTTGTATACTTTATTTGTATAATATATGATTATTATTTTTATTGCTTTAATTTATTAAACACATTTAATAATTTGGTTTTGTTTCATTTATTTGTTATTACTTCTTCAAGCTTTGCAAAATCATCTGTTTTTATAAACGTTCAAGAATAGGTGTGCTTTTTAATATTCTAATCCAATAATTTTCAAAAGTCTACTATCTGCAATTTTCCCCTAGTATTCTGTTTAATTTATTTCTTATTAATCTGTTGCATTTATTAAGTGCTTAAAAAGGAGTATTCAACCAGCAGAGAAATATTACATAGATAGATACATATAGGCAAATAGAGGCAAATGAGTAGGGAAATATCGTATAGTATATTTAGTTGTGATCAATATAAAAAAGTAACAGAAGAAATAATTTAGTAGTTGTATAACATAGACAGTTTGGGGAGAAGGGCTCAAGAAACAAAGAAAAAAAGTTGTCATAGTCATAATATTTAAAATAATGGGAAAATCCATATTTAAATACACGGTCAGATATCAGAGCTTTTTTTTGGCTAAAAGTTGAAGATCCAATAAATTATTTGTCTTAAATAAAAATTCAAACTTAAAAAGTTAGTGGAAGAGATGAAAATAGTTAATATTCTGAAACTGATTTCAATCAATGAGCAGGAAAGATATATGTTAAAGGATGCGCATTCTACCTCAGAATAAATTGTAAAGAAAGGAAAACTATAAATCTTTTTATTTAAATAAATAATAGATTTTTGAATGTGGTTTCATTTCATTTTATTTTATTTTTTCTGAAATATATGCAGATAGTTTTCAATATTCAGTTTTTGTAAGCTTTTGAGTTCCACATTTTTTCTATTTCCCTCACTCCCCCTCTCCCCCATGGCATCAATTGATTTGATGTATGTTACACATATACAAACATGTTTAACATATTTCTATATTCATCATGTTATTAAAGAAGAACCAGACTTAAAAGGAAGAAAAACCATGAAAAAGAAAAATAAATTAGTTTTAAAAAGTGAACCTAGTATATTTTTCTTTGTATTCTGACTCCATAGTTTTTTTGGTTTGATTTAGGGGTTTGGGGCATTTTCCATAAAAAAGTTTTTTGTAATTTGTCTTTTACCATTACCTTCTGAGAAGAACTAAATTCATTTTAATAGATAATCACCCAATGTTGTTGTTAATGTATACAATGTTCTTCTAATGTATACATAGTTCTACTAACTTCATTCAGCATCAGTTCATAGAAGCTTTTGCAGATTTTCTGCTCATGAGTTCTTATACAGCAATAACACCCCATTCCATTCACATACCACAATTTATTAAGCCATTCCCCAGTTGATGGGCATCCCCTCAATTTCCAATTCCTTGCTACAACAAAAAAACTGTTATGAATATTTGAGAACAGGGAGATCTTTTCCCCTTTTTTGTGACCTCTTTGTGACACAGAACCAGTACAGGTATTCCTGATCAAAAGGTCTACACAGTTTTATTTTCCTTTGGGAATAGTCCCAACTTGTGCTCCAGAATGATTGGATCAGTTCACAACTCCACCAAGAAGGCAGTGTATCCTAAGTTTCCCACATCCCCTCCAACATTGATTATTTTCCTTTTTTTGTCATTTTAGTCAATTTGATGGGTGTGAAGTGGTCCTCAAAGTAATAAAACACTAGATTTTGAAAAACTATTTCAAAAATTTCAGAAAAAGTGGGGAAAAAATTGATAAGATTCTATCGAGGATATTAGTCCAAGTAGAGTAGAGACTATGTAGAGACTATGATTCTTATAACACAAATGAATTCTAATAAGGAAGAAAGGAAACATCTATTTTTTTAAAATGTATTTTAATTCAAAGAGAATTTAACTTACAGTTTGAAGACCAGTTGTAACTTTCAACAGGGTTGTCCTAAATACCTAAGGAGGTTGGGAAGCAGAACCAAGATGGTGGTAAAAATCCAGGACTTTTCTTATGCTCTCCCTGGTTTCCCTCAGAAACAATCTTAATCAACCCTCTAAATGGATTTTGGAGTGATAGAACCCACATAAGAATAGAGTGGAGCATTTTCCAACAAGATATGTCTCAGGCAGAGTGTGAATGTGCCCAGGACATGGAACAGAAAACCAGTGCCTACCTTAACCTGAAGTTTTCATCTGCAGGAAAGATCTACTACAGAGGCTCTTGGAGTCCAAGCTCAATGGGTCAAGTCAGGGCACAACAGACCAGCTGGGAGAGCTCCAGGGCAGGTGCCCTCCATTCAGCCATTACAACTGGCCAACCCAGCCTATACAGCAAGCCCTGAGCATTCTAAACCCAAAAGGCCTTAACCTGTGACTATACTACTGGAATTCAATTCAGACAGACCAAAGAGCAAGCCCTAGCATTCCCATTGGCCCAGGGAATTGGCAACTGGCTTTCCTAACACAGTGGGTTCAGTAAGAAACTCCCTAGAATTCCCAACACCATTGGCCCCAGGCCAGTGAGCAAGCCTCTAGGTTTCTCAGATCTTAAAGTCTGTGAGGGGGTCCCTCCCCCAAAATAAGAATTTCAGGATAATGCCGAGTAACAAAATTCAAAATGAGTATGAAAGGTCAGAGAAAAGCAGGGTCCATAGAAGGTTACAAAGGAGATTAGGATGGGCAAAGTAGCATCTCAAAAGTGGATGGCAGAAAGAAAAAACACTACATGTAAGCTGCAGAGGAGAATATAAATTGGTTTCCAGTGCAAAAAGATTTCTTGGAAGAGCTCAAAAAGGATTTTTAAAATTCAAATAGAAAAATTGAGCAAAAAAAAAAAGCAAGAGAAATTCAACATCTTTGGAAAGGAAGAACAAACATTGACAGAGGATTAAAAATCCTGAAAAATAAAATTGTGCAAATGAAAAATAATATGGATCAATTAGGAAAGGAGATGCAAAAGCTAACTGAAGAAAAATAATTCCTTGAGAAATATGTTGGGGCTAATGGAGGCTAATGACTCCAAGGGCTTTCAAGAATCAGTTAAATTAAAAAAAAAAGACAAAAAAAGAAGAAAATGTAAACTATCTCACTGGAAAAATGAGTAACTTGGAAAATATATCTAGGAGAAATAATTTAGAAATTATTGGGTTACCTAAAAGTCATGATCAAAAAAGAACCTGGACAACATATTTCAAGAAATCATCAAGGGAAACTGCCCTGATATCCTACAACCAGAGGGCAAAATAGTCATTGAAAGAATACACAGATCACCTCCTGAAAGGTATCCTAAGATGAAAATGACAATAAATAGGGTAACCCAATTCCAGAATTATTAGATCAAGAAGAAAATCCTGCAGGTGTCCTGAAAGAAGCAATTCAACTACTTGGGAACCAGAGTCAGGATTACAAAGGTCCTAGCATCATATGATATTCTGGAGGACAAAGGAGCTTTTAATAACACAAAAAATCAACTACCCAGGAAAATCAAGCTTACTATTTTGGGGGAGAAGATGAACATTTAACAAAATGGCTGACTTTCAAACTTTCCAAATGAGAAAACTACAATTGAACAAAAAATTTGATCTTCAAACAGGAGACTCAAGTGATACATAAAAAGGTCAACAGTGAAAAGAAAAAGATTGCACATCAATAAGATTATACTGGTTATATCCCCACATGGGTGGAATATTCTCATAACTCTTTAGAATTGTAAATCTATATTTAGGCTGAAGGTATGAACATAAGTTTATTTTGATGGAATGATTTTTTTTAATTAAAAACATTAAAAAAGGTATTCTAATGAGATGGGAGGGAGGGAAATGAAGAATAGGGGTAAAAAAATCTCTTGAAGAAGCCCAAAGGACCTATTACAGGAGAGAAAAAGAAGAGAGTTGGATTTAGAAATTTATCTTACCTATCAGTTATTAGGAAGGAAAAGTAGAGAAAGAGAAAGAGGGATTGATAGAAGAGAGGGAAGAAAGAAGGGGAACGAGGGGGGAAAAGGGAGAGTATTTGATAGAAGGGGACAGATGGAGGGAGGCAGTATTCAGAAGCAAAACAATGGTGAGGAAATACGGTTATATTTCCTGTCTTTCATTATTGAAGAAGACCAAAATGACATTACTGTGATTGAGACAAATTATAGTGTGTCTGAATGTGGCTGATCAGACCAATATGAGCCTGGAATGCTCTACCACAGGTCAGGAACATGTGAATATCTGGGGTGCTAACTCTAAACTTGCATAGGTCATGTTTCCCTTAAGCTGCTTCAATATTGCCTTCCTCATAGAGTGCAGCACCCTCACTATGAGATCTTCAGGGTGTCCCAGTATAGCTTCTTCTAACCCTCTTGTGAATGCTTTGCCTGAGTGAATTCTCCATATAATTTTGGTAAGCATACTTCTGTCATTCTAATAACCTGCCAAGCCCATCGTAGTTGCACTCTCTGTAATAAAGTTGGAATACTAGGCAGTATAGTTCAAGAAAGGAATTCAATATCTGGTGTCTTCTCCTGCTAGGTGATCTTCAGAATCTTTTTAAGACAATGTAAATGGAAGCGATTCAGTTTTCTGACATGACAGGTAGATTTTCCAAGTTTCACAGGCATATAGCAATGAAGTCAGCACAACAGCTCTATAGATCTTCAATTTGGTAGTTAGTCTAATTTCTCTTCTCTCCCACACTTTCTTGTGGAGCCTCCCAAATACTGAGCTAGCTTTGGCAATGTGTGTGTGTGTGTGTGTGTGTGTGTGTGTGTGTGTGTGTGTGTATGTGTGTGTGTCAAATTCTTTGTTAATGTCTAGCTCCTTGGAATGGATATTGCCAAGGTGAAGGTGTCCACAGTATTCAAAACTTCTCCATTTGTTGTAATAAATAGTTTCACATATGGATGGTATGGTGCCAACTGATGGAGCCTCCTGTGTTTTCTTGGTATTGATTATCAGACCAAAATTAGCACAAGCAGTAGAGAATCAATCCATACTTTGGGGCAACTTAGCTTCAGAGGCTGCCTTGAATACACAATCATCTGCAAACTGAAGATCATGTGCTAAAACTCCCTCCACGTTGGTCTTGGTTTGCAATCTTTTCAAGCTGAAGAATTTGCTATCAGTGTGGTAACTGATCTTGATGCCATTTGCATTCTCAGTGAAGATGTTTGATAAGATGGCTGAAAACATTATACTAAAAAGCATATTAAAAACATCCTTGTTTCACTCCATTCACTTTAGAGCATCATACACTACCCAGAACCTGGGCAAACATGTTGGCATGAAATTGATGTAACAATATTTATTAATTTCTCTGGGCAACCAAATTTCGATTTAATTTTCCATAAACTATCCTGATTGATGGTATCAAAAGCATTCGTCAGTCCTACAAATATTGTATACAGATTATTGTTCTGTTCCTGGCTGTTTTCCTGGAATTGTTGGGCAGAAAATACCATATCAATTGTTCCTCTGCCCTTTCTGAAGACACACTGCTCTCAGAGAGGTGACCATCTTCCAGCTGAAGGATCAGTCTATTGAGAAGGTTTCTGGCAAGGATCTTGCCAACAATAACTAAAAAAAGAAATAACTCCATGACTGTCAGAGGACAATCAATTCCCTTTACCTTTATGGAGAAGACAATGAATGGAACCTTCAATCCTTGGAGATTAATCTCTTCATGCCATGTTATAATCAGGAAAATTAGAGTCAGCTTTTGGATTAACAATGGACCTTGGACCTCCAATCTGGTAGATCTCAACTGGAATAAAATCAGTTCCAGGTGCTTTTACATTTTAAAGGAGCTTAATGACATTCAAAACCTCTTCTTCAGTTGGAACTTCAATTAGGGACTGAAAGACTTCAACTTGAGGTAAGTGGTCAATGGTATGATGAAGGTCTGTTAAGAACACTATAAGTATTCAGCTCATCTCTCTAGGATCATGTTCCTATCATTGATCAATATGGAGCCATCAGTACTGAGCAGTTGAGATGCACCATATATTATAGTCCACAAATAGCTTTCAGGGAATCATAAAAGCATTTTGGTTTGTTGCTGTCTGCATGAAACTAAATCTCATATGCCTTTGTTTTTAGGTGTTTTTTTTTGCAAGGCAAATGGGGTTAAGGGGCTTGCCCAAGGCCACACAGCTAGGTAATTATTAAGTGTCTGAGGCTGGATTTGAACCCAGGTGCTCCTGACTCCAGGGCCGGTGCTTTATCCACTATGCCACCTAGCCGCCCGGCATATGCCTTCTTTATTTTTTTATGGAATTAAATTCTACCTTCTCGGGTGGCTAGGTGGCACAATGGATAGAGAACCAGCCCTGGAGTCAGGAGCACCTGGGTTCAAATCCAGCCTCAGACACTTAATAATTACCTAGCTGTGTGGCCTTGGGCAAGCCACTTAACCCCATTTGCCTTGCAAAAGCCTGAAAAAAAAATTCTACCTTCTTAGAAATGGATGAACTATCCTGCTGAAAAATCCAATGGAGTTTTTGTTTTTCATTTAGCAGAGTATTTACCCATCATTTTCATCAAGCCAGTTTTGATGTCTGTAAGTGTTCTGACTCAGATGAACAAATACAGTGCTGTATATCAGGTCTCTGAAAGCTGCTCACTCTTTTTCTTCTCCACTGTTGCCAACTGTGTATTGGTTCAGTTTTCCCTCCAAGTTGCAATTTCTAATTTCTTGACATTAATTTTTCTAATAGTCAATGGCAACTTGGTGCTGGCATTTTGGCTGAATGTAAATATTTAGCTAGAGTCTGAGTCTGAGATCAGTCCAGCACTCTGCACCAAACATTGCCTTTGTCACTCACATCCTGTCTGTCTCTTTTCCTTCCAATCACATAGTCTATTAGTCAACAATATTTGCTATGAGAGTGCATCCAGGAAGTTTTATTGCTTTTAGGTAAATGAAAGTCATGAGATGCACACATCTTCAGAAGTAGGTGACCATTGCTGTTGCTATTTCCAGCTTCATTCCTCCTAAGGATTCTCTGTCATGTTTGGTATTCTGAGTCTACTCTAGCATTAGAGTAACCCAGAACTATAAATTTATCCTCCTTTGGTACAATGGTGATAGAGGTCTCCAGGTTTTCAGAAAATTTTTCTTTGACTTCATCAGTATTCATCGTGGTGGAAGCATAGGCACTGATGATGATGAATTGGTGTTTTCCTGGAAATGGCAATCTCATTGTCACGAGTCTGTCATTCACTCCTTTTGGTAGCCATTCAAGAATGTTTAGATTAGTTTTGATTGAAAGGCTTACCAGCGGTTCATAGTGCTCCCCTTCACTTCAACCATTCCAGAAAAATATATATCCAGCTTCAGTTTTAGTAAACTGGTCTTCATTTGCCAGCATCGTTTCACTCAGGGCTATTAATTGCTATTATCACAGTTGAATTTTCTTTCAATAAGAGCTGTTCATCTTTCAGACCTATTGGGTTTTGTATGAGTGTACAGATATTTTATGCAGTAATGATGAATGGAATCTTCTTTGAAGAAACTTCTGTAGATTTTTTTAGTATCTTGGCCACAGACCATGGTTGGGTAAGCAGATAATTTTAGGACCCATTTTCTAGCTCCTTTCTCACACCAGGAGGTGAGAAGTGTGATTTTTTTATGTGTGAGTATGTATACATACATGCATAATATAATAAATATAATATAATGTAATATAATGTAATATAATATAATAAATATAATAAATATGATATGGTACGATATGATATAATATGATATGACATGATATGACATGATATGATATAATTAATATAATAATATAATATCATTTTATATGCATAATTTTTTTTAATTTTACAATTTCCCCCAATCTCACTTCCCTCCGCCCACCCCATGCAGAAGTCAGTCTGATAGTCTTTACATTGTTTCCATGCTATACATTGATCAAAATTGAATGTGTTGAGAGAGAAATCATATCCTTAAGGAAAAAATAAAATATAAGGGACTAAAAAATAATAAGATATTTTTAAAAAAAAAATTAAAGGTAATAGCCTTTGGTCTTTGTTTAAACTCTGCAATTCTTTCTTTGGATACAGATGGTATTCTCCACTGCAGACAGCCCAAAATTGTCCCTGATTGTTGCACTGATGGAATGAACAAATTCATTAATATTGATCATCAATCCCTCGTTGCTATTAAGGTATACAATATTCTTCTGGTTTGAGCAGCATGGGTCTTAAAATAACTTCTCAGTCACCCAGGAGTTTTCTGAATCCCACTGCTGCTTTCAGAGGGGAAATAACCCCATGGCCTGGGCCACTATTTGCAGACAGCATCATCCAGTGTATCCACACCTGCTGCTTTGTCACTTGCCTGTGGACTTTGAGGAATGGTAAAGTATGGGTGATGTCTTTTGTTGTGTGTATAAATTGGATTAAATGAGGTAGAGCTGCACGAAGTCATTAGCCTCATTATGTTTAAAGGCATCATGACTCAGGGCAAAAAGACAGAGTCAAAACAACTGGTGATGGTTCTTGATGTAATGGATGATGTTTAACCAAGCTTTAAGTGCTCCACAGCACCTGCTTCAGCTGCCTTCATGGACTTTTCAATATGCCTTTCATCTGACCATTCCACCAATAGGAGACTTCATAAGCCTGGGGTAGAGAATCAAATTAAAAAATGAGATAAAAATACATAAATGAAATTGAAAGTTGAAAATGGTATGCTATTGCCTGCACTCAGACTCCATAATTCCTACTCTGGATGAGACAGAAACCTCCCAATCAAATACAGTATGAAAGAAATATTAAATAAATCATTTTTAGATAATGATGCAATAAAAATTCCACATTATAAAGAGTCATGGAAAGATTAAGTTAAAAATTAATTGGATTGAGTTGGCTAGGTAGCACAGTGGATAAAGCACCAACTCTGGAGTCAGGAGTACCTGGGTTCAAATCCAGTCTCAGACATTTAATAATTACCTAGCTGCTAGCTGTGTGGCCTTGGGCAAGCCACTTAACCCCATCTGCCTTGCAAAAACCTAAAAAAATTAATTGGAAACTAAATAACATAATTTTAAAGAATGAATAAGTCAAGCAACAAATCATAGAAATAATAATTACTTGCAAAGCAATGACAATTAGTAGATACAATATCAAAAGTTATGGGAGTTATCAGAGAAAATTTTACATCTCAAAATGCTTACATGAATAAAATAGAGAAAGAGGAAATCATTGAGTTAGGCATGAAACTAAAAAAGCTAGAGAAAGAACAAATTTTGAATCCTCAACTAAATATCAAAGTAGAAATTCTGAAAATCAAAGGAGAGATTAAATAGTTCAATGCAAGAAAACCATTGAACTAATAAATAAAACTGAGATGGTTTTATTAAAAAAATAAAATAGACAAACTTTTGAAAGGAAGAAGAAAATCAAATTAATAATATCAAAAATGACAGAGCTGAATTAGCCAACAATGAGGAAGAAATTAAAATAATTTGGTGCTATTTTGTCCAACTGTATGCCAATAAATTGGATGAATGGATGAATATTTCCAAAAAAATATAGATTGTCCATATTAATAGAAGAGGAAATCAAATAACCCACTTCTGGAAAAGAAATTCAATAAGCAATCAATGAACTCACTAAGAAATAATCTTCAGAGTCAGACAGATTCACAAGCGACTTCTACAAAGAACAATTAATACCAATTCCATATAAACTATTTGAAAAATTAGGTGAAGGAGTTCTGTCAACTTCTTTCAATGACACAAATATGGAGTGAGTTAAAACAGAGAAAGAAATTTATAAACCAAGTTTTCCAATGAATATTGTTGCAAAAATTTTAAATAAAAAATTAGTAAAGAGATTACAGAAAATTGTCACTAGGATAATATATCATGATGACATAGAATTAATCCCAGAATTGCATGGTTGGTTCAATATTAGAATATCAGTATAATTGGTCAAGCCATCATACAATCGACAGATATCATATGATTATCTTAATAGTTGCTGAAAAAACCTTTTGACAAAATACAGCCCTCATTCCTATCAAAAACACTGGAGAGCACAGGAATTAGTGGAGTTTTCCATAAAATTAAAAAATTGTATTAGAAATGTCTATTTTGTCAATAACAGAAGAAAATATTGAAGGAATTAGAATAGGTAATGAAGACACAAAACTCTCATTCTTTGCAGATGATATGATGTTATACTGAGAGAATCCTAGAAAATTAATTTTAAAAAACTACTTGAAAGAATTAAAAAAACTTTAGCAAGGTGGCATGATAAAAAATAAACTCACATAATCATCATCACTTCTATATATTACTAGCAAAGCAAAGCAGGAAGAGATAGAGACATTCCATTTAAAGTAACTGTAGACAGGGACAGCTAGATGATGCAGGAAATAGAGAACCAGCCTGGAGTCAGGAGGACAGGAGTTTAAATTAAAATAACTATAGACAATAAAAAAGTTCAGAAAGTTTGTGAAACACTTTAAAAAACACTTCACACAGATAGAAAATCAGATCTAAATAAATGGACAAATGTCAATTATTCATGGGAAGGCTGAGCTAATATAAACTAAATGTCAGTTCTACCTAAACTTAATTATTTATTCAATGTCATACCAAACTACCAAAATATAAATCTATTCAGTTAGAAAAAAACAGGAACTAAATTCATATGGAGAGACAAAGGTCAAGAATATCAAGGGGGGGAGGCTAGGTGACACAGTGGATAGAGCACCGGCCCTGGAGTCAGAAGTACCTGAGTTCAAATCTGGCCTCAGACACCTAGCTGTGTGACATTGGGCAAGCCACTTAACCCCGTTTGACTTGTAAAAACCTTAAAAATATGCAATGGAAGGTGGCCGAGCCACACGATCTAAATTTATATAGTAGAGCATCAGTCATTAAAATTATTTAGTCCTGGCTAAGGAATAGAGTGGTAGATCAGTGGAATAGATTAGGGACAAAAGAAACAGTAGTAAATATATAGTTTGATAAAAATGAAGACCAGGTTCTGGGAAAAGGACACATTTTTTTTGATGAAAACTGCTGGTTAAACTGAAAGATACTTTTGGCAGAAACTTACAACATCTCACACCCTAGATAAGTTCAAAATAGGAACAGGATTTAAGCATGAAAGATGATACCATAAGTCAATTAGGAGAACAAGGAATAGTTTATCTATTAGATACATGGAAAGGTTAGCAGTTTATGACCAAACAAGAGATAGACAACATTGTAGAATGCAAAATTAATAGATTTGATTTCATTAATTTGAAAAAGTTTTTCCACAAGAAAAATCAATGCAACCAAGGTTAAAAGGAATGCAGTAAGCTAGGAAACAACTTTTATATCTAGTGTTTCTGAGAAATTACTCATTTCTAAAATATATGGAGAACAGTCAAATTTATAAGAATATAAATCATTCCCCAATTGACAAATGGTCAAAGGATATGAACAGGCAGTTCTCAGATGAAGAAATTAAAGCTAGTTATAGTCATATGAAAAATGCTCTAAATCATTATTGGTTAGAGAAATGAAAATTAAAACAACTTTGAGGTACCTCCTTACAGCTATAAGATTGACTGATATGACAAAAAATGAAAATGATTAATGTTGAAGGGGATTTGGAAAAACTGGAACACTAATACATTGTTGATGAAATTGTTAACTGATCCAACCTTTCTGGAGAGCAAATTGAAACTATCCCCAGAGGGCAATAAAACTGTGCCTACCCTTTAATTTATCAATCCTTCTCTACCAGGTGTGTATCCCAAAGAGATCACCAAAAAAGAGTAAAAAGTCCACATGTGCAAAAATATTTCTAGCAGCTCTTTTCATGGTGGCAAAGAACTAGAAATTGAGGGAATGTCCATCAATTGAGGAATGTCTGAACAAGTTTTGATATATGAATGTGATGGAGTACTATTGTTCAGTATGAACTCATGAAACATGAGACTTCAGAAAAGCCTGGAAAGACTTGTATGAAGTGAGCAGAACCAGAAGAATATTGTACACACTAACAGCAACATTTTGTGATTATCAACTATGATGAACTTGCTCATCTCAGGAGCATAAAAAACCCAAAATAGTTCTAAAGGATTTGTGATGGAAAATGCCATCCATATCCAGAGAAGGAATTATGGAGTCTGAATGCAGACAAAAGCTTACTATTTTCAATTTTTAAAATTTTTTTTATGCATTATGTTTTTATCTCATGTTTTCTTTTCATTTTTGATCTGGTTCTTTCATATATATATATATATATATATATATATATATATATATATATATACTTAGCATAGTTATACATGCATAACCTATATTAGATAACTTTTCTTCAGGGCTGGGAGGAGGAAAGGCAGGGTGGTAGAAAAATGTAAAACTCAAAAAAAAACCTTTTCAAAAATTACTGAAAATTATCTTTGTATGTAATTAGAAAAAATAAGCAATCAAAGTGTGTTGACTTTAAGAAAAATATGGGAATATAGAAAAATGATTCAGTCTTCCATCAGTAGTGTTCCCTCAATTGTAGGGGATGGGTCCTGCACAGTTTCATTTAACTACTAAACTTCAAATTGACTTTTATACAGAAATATTTACTTCAGAAGATATAGCCACAAATATACAAACATACAAACAAAATAGGAAGTATAAATTATCTTCCTCCCCCACACACACAATACCAGTTCTAGGGTCAAACTCTTCCCTCTGACACAAGTGCCAACTACCTTGACCTGTTAGAGTCTCCATGACAAGCAGGCTGGCTGCTTATAATATCAGCTCCAAAAGTCACAAGGCTCAAATTTCCAGGTCTCATGAACTGATATCATCTCTGGCACCTGAAATATACACAGGTCCACTTTTCAAAGTCAAGGGAAAAGACAATGGACAATCCTTCCCCCCCCATCAGTTCAGTCGATCTAATTCTTGCTGTGAATTAACTCAGATATTCACCCTAGACATAGAAAAGATTGACTGAAAGGAGAAAAACAAAAACAGTGAAATGGAAAAAGATCGAATAACTCAGGCTCATCAGTTTTATAGAATTAGACAGTCAATTAAAGAAGGCCACTTCCATTCATATGGTTAAAGAATGATGAGAATTCCATGCTAAGCTATTCAGATATGTTCCAAGGCATGCTCCAACCAATCCAGATTACACAAGAGTAGAAGGACAGGGAACTGCAACTATTAAAATCCCATCTTTTTTTCTATCTTCTTCAGAAATAAGAAAGATATTTCAACTGATTAAAGAAAGGATATGGTTAAAAGATGGTACAAGAATCACTATACATGAGTTAAAGTTACCAGGCTCAGTTGAAATATATTCTAGAGAAGTGAAAGTATTAGATGTGATTGATGGCACTCTCAATTATCCTTGATTGATCTGAAGGAATGGGAGAGGAACTTTAGAATTGATTAGATAATTTTAAATGTTATTCCAATTTTCAGAAGAGGATAAATATTGAGAATATGGCTTCAATTCTGGAGAAAATTATAGTGACATTAATATATGATAATTTCTGAACATTTAGAAAAAGAGGGGTAATTATCACTTGCTATGGTCTTTATCAAGAAGATGTTATAGTAGACTCAATATTTCTCCTTCTAAATATTTCTTATCAGATTTCATCCAAAGATTTAACAATTTCATGTAATATTTCAGGTAGCCTAGGAGAAAGAGGTGGCCTCAATAATGTAACAATTAGATAGATAGATACTACAACTCCTAGTAATCCAGTACAGAAGAGGACCATACCAACCAACCAATTGACTGATGGTGTGAGTTGCAGTTATATATATTATAGTGAGGTACATACTGTGCAAGGCATCCTTCTCACTTGGAATTGATAACTCATCATCATCAACCTAGGTGGTTGATGAAATAGTCCAGGTGTCTGTTCTCAGCAGATACTGTTTCACACTTTTATTACAGCTTCTAATAAAAGCTTAAATGATAAGTTTATTATTGAATTTATACACATTAGGGATAGAGAATAAATTGGGAAAAGTCACAACAAAAAAAGATCTTGACCACCTAGATCAATAGGTCAAATTTAATGAGATCAAATTTAATAGGGATAAAAATATAATTTGATACTTAGTTTCAAAATTTAGCTTGGGTAAACTCTGAGAAAGAATGAGTACCTTATATTTGTATTTCTCACTGAGCTTTGTTAATAGTTTCGATGTAGAGATGTAGTAGGTCAAATGAATCTTTCAAAAACTCCATGAAGAAGTTATTACAGGGACTATTTGAAATTTCCATTTTACAGATAAGGAAATGAAGGCTCAAAAACTTGACCTAGGTCATACAGTTAAATATCAGATGCAGAGTTCAAGTCAAGAATTACTTACCTCTCCTATTAGAAAATGAAAATTTGAATCTTAGCTTCTAAAATATTTTAAGAGAGAAAAGTATGACCAGCGAGACTCAAGAAACCTGCATTTGAAGTATCTGTATCTAAAAATAGAAAAAAAGATAATCCTTCTCTTAAAGTACATGCTTCCTTGAGAACAATAGATCATCACCTTGCAAGGTTATGGCCTTCCATGTAAATTTTTTGAAACAAATAAAGGAAAGTTAAAAAGTACCACTTCCACAAAGAGACTAGAGAAAAAAAAATTACAAAAATGGTACCTAAAGGGGAATTGATCCCAAAGTACATGAGTTTTATTAAATACACTAAAGTGAACCTTAAATGCCTTAGATGACATGTTACCACAACTCGAACCTCCCCCAAGCAGTTTATTCCCAGTCATCACAACTGATAAATGAACCACAGAAGACTAAAAGATAGCAGTTAAAAAGAATTGTCAAGAAGAAACTAAGCAGTACTGGTGGCTAGAAAGGAAAGACTGAATCAAATGAGTTTAGTACTTGAAGGGTCCATTTTGAAACTGGGAGAGGTTTGAGTGGAAAAGAAACCAAGCACTGGAAACAGATGAAAAGAGAATGAAAGAGTCAATTAGTTTTTTTTTTTAACCAATGAGAGTGCAATAGACCCTTCAATGATTAAGGAGAGGAAGAAAACAATCTTTGGTTATACACAAAACTTTAGTTATTAAAGGGAAATAGGCAACAGCGATGGCATCAAGAGTAAAAGCTGCTCCTGAGATAAGACCCCATTCACTTCCATTTGGTTCCATTTCTCTAGGATTCATAGAACCACCAATCAAACTGGTAAAGTTGATAAAAGTGATAAAAGTTGAAGAGACAAAGTATTAAGGTGTTCAAATGGAACTATGTCATTTCATGCCAGAACAGTATATAATAGCTTACTGATTGCTCTGCTTGCCCCAAGTCTCATCCTCTACTCAGCAAAGTAATTTCCTAAAGCATAGTTGGTGCAGTGGGTGGTATTCCAGATTTAGATTCAGGAAAACTCATTTTCCTGAGTTCAAATCTGGCCTCAGATCCTTACTAACTGTGTCACCTTGATCAAGTCATTTAACCCTATTTGCTTAATTTTCCTCATCTGTAAAATGAGCTGGAGAAGGAAAGACAAACTACTTGAATATCCCTTCCATGAAAATTCCAAATGAGGTTATGAAGAGTCAGTCATGACTGAAAAATGACTCAACAAGATTATTTTATCTCTCTACTCAATAAACTCATGGTTTCCTGTCATCTCCAGGATCAGATATAATATTATCTTGTCCCATCACATTAATTTTCCTGTCTTTTCATACCCTCTGTCACTACCCTACTCTGGCACTGAGCTTTTTTGTTTTTTCAGGAATAAGACACTTCATGTCCCAATTCTGGGCATTTTTAACTGGTTGTTTACTCATGCCTGGATGTTCTCTTTAATCATCTCTGCATTCTAACTTCTTTGAATTTCTTAAAATGCAATCTAAAATAGCACCTCTTATAAGAAGCCTTTCTCAATTTCTCTTAAATTTAAATCTTTCCTTAAATTGTTTATCTATAATTTATTCTGTATAGTGCATATTTATACATAGCATTATTGTAGGAAGGAAGGAAGGAAGGAAGGAAGGAAGGAAGGAAGGAAGGAAGGAAGGAAGGAAGAAAGGGAGATATCTCATGGAACAAGGAAGGAGAGAGATATCCCATATATCATGAGTATATCTGATACACTGAATTATAGAGCTAAAGAAGCATCATGACCCAGTGGAGAGTGTATTGGTCCTGATAGTAGGAAGATCAGGGTTCAACTCCTGACTCAGATACTTAATACCTATATGGTTAAATCACTCTCTCTGGGTCCCAATAATAGTTCTTATCACATTGAATTTTTATGAGGACAAAATATTGGGGGGGGGGGATTAGGAAACTTGAAATGCACACAGGATGTCCCCAAAAGTCTTAGTATACTTTTTTTTTAGATTTTGGCAAGGCAAATGGGGTTAAGTGGCTTGGCCAAGGCCACACAGCTAGGTAATTATCAAGTGTCTGAGACTGGAGTTGAATCCAGGTACTCCTGACTCCAGGGCTTGTGCTTTATCTACTGTGCCACCTGGCCACCCCCTTAGTATACTTTTAAAGCTTAATAACTCTAAATTACTTTGAGTTATTTTAAGCTTTGATAACTTAAAACTTGAACTAAAATGCTTTGGATAAAATCAAATTGAATGCTTTGTAGCTATTTATATTTGATAATAAACTTGATGAGTAGTATTAATTTAAGTTATTTAAAATACAAAAAATCACTCTAAGACTTTTTTGGGACACAAGTTGTTTTTCTTTCTATTTTATAGCTAGAATTGTTTGATATTGGCTATTATTTTCTTGAGCTGGAAAGAACATTAGAGATTTTTACATTGTACTGATGAGGAAACTAAGGACAAAAGTGCTTGAGTAATTTTCTCAAGGTCACACAGAGGGTAAAAAGTAGAGCCTATATCTGAAGTCCTGCCTCTTGATTCCAAATTCAGCACTCATTCAATTACAACCCCTCACATGAAGAAGACAGAATTTGGTCAGTACTTACATTAAACAATTTGAGAGCATCTTAGTTTCTAATAGAACCTAGAAATATGAGTGTATTCAATTATTCATGAACTGACATACAAATACACATATATTTATGCAGCACTTAATACAATGGGAGAAATAATGAAACTCCAGGGGCTAGTGTTTATTGAGTAGAATTTCAGTGTTGTAACTGCATTATTAAAAACAGATCCTCTAGTCTCTCCAGCTTAAATGTTATATTTCTCCTTTATTTTCCTCTAATCATAAAGGAAAATTTTTGAAAAGGAAAATAAAGATATGTACAAATGCATACATATTCATTGAAATAGATGTTATACATTGAAAATATTTTGTAAATAAATTGTAACTATATTGAAAATTAATATTATATGTTTATATTTACATATATATTCATATGTATATGTTTTTTGCTATTCAGTCTGATGATTTATAAAGCAATGGACCATAGCATGCCAGACTTTTCTATTCTCCACTATCTCTCAAAGTCTATCCTAGCTCATGATCATTGCTTCCATGGCAATATCTAGCCATCTCATACTCTACTATTAACTTTTCCTTTTGCCTTCAATCTTTCCCAATTCCAGGATCTTTTATAATGAGTCACATCTTTTCATTAAGTATCCAAAGTATTTACACTTCAGCTTCAGGATTTGACTTTCCAGTGAATACTCTGAATTAATCTTTTAAAAATATTTGAACATCTTGCTGTCCAAGGGACTCTGATTCTGTGGTGTTTAGCTTTCATTAAAGTCCTTCTCTTGAAACCATATTTTTCTGGGGAAAAAAAGAACAAAACAAAATATAGCTTTGATCAAATGTAAGTTTGTCAGCAAGGTATTTTTAGTAGGCTGTTAGATCTACCATGGCTTTCCTCTGAAAAAGCAAGTATTTTTCATTTTTTAAAAATTTTGTGGTTGTAGTTACTGTCTGCAGTGATGTTTGAGTCTAAAATTATAAAATCCAATACTTCTTCTATTTCTTCTACCTCTATTTGCCAGGAAATTTATAGGATCAATTGCCAAATTTTTGTTTGTTAGCTTGCTTTGCTTTTTGTCTTAAGCTTCAAGACAGATTTTACACTCTCCTCTTTCACCATCATCAAGGGACTTCATAAACGCATTTCCCTTTCTGTCAACAGAATGGTATTATTGGCAAATTTGAGATTATTAATATTTTTCCAGACAATCTTAATTCTTACT
Organism: Macrotis lagotis; assembly: GCF_037893015.1. Lineage (NCBI taxonomy): Eukaryota > Metazoa > Chordata > Mammalia > Peramelemorphia > Peramelidae > Macrotis > Macrotis lagotis. The sequence continues at coordinate 269,205,384 of NC_133659.1, read as the reverse complement.
TTTTAATTGTCTAATCTGATATTTCACATGATGTATTTGCATATAAGTTAAATAATAAGGTGACAAAATACAGCCTTACCATAATAATTTTCCAATCTCAAATCAATCAGTTGTTCTTTGTTTGGCTTTTACTTGTTTCTTTGGCAGCCTATAGGTTCCTCAAATGACAAGTAAGATGACTGTCACTCCCAGTTCATTGAGGAATTGCCACATTTTGTTGTGATCTATGCAATCTAAGGCCTTAGTGTAGTCAATGAAGCTGTAATTTTTTTGCACCTGCTTTGCTTTCTCCATAATCCAGCAAATGTTGTCAATTTGGTGCCAGTTTCCCTCTCTGTTTTGAAATCTTGATTTTCTGATAATTATCAGTTGGCATATTGCTGAAACCTTAAGCATAACCTCTCTGTCATATGAAATGGGTACAATTCTTCAAAAATTTGAGCATTTCTCATCATTGTCCTTTCTTGGGAATAAAAAATTTCCTGGCATATTGAGTGAAATGCTACATTGTCTTTTAAAGTTTTAAATAGCTAAGCCAGAAGAACCCCCTTTACTTCATTTTCCTGGCTGTCTCTAGATCAGAATCTATACCATAATGATTATGAATGAGGTCAAGATTTTTTTCCCATTTAATTCTTCTGTATATTCTTCCCATCTCTTCTTAATCTTATCTTTTTTTCTATTAAGTCCCTTACATTTTTGTCTTTTGTCATGCCAGTTTTTGCATGAAGCTTCCCTTGATAACTCTAATTATTTTGAAGAGATCTATTGTTTCTCCATCCTGTTTTCTTCTATTTCTTTTCATTGCTCATTTAAGAAAAACATTTTAAGTCTCCTTGTTGTTCTTTGAAATTCTGTATTACATTCTAGCTGCTTCTTTAGTACAAGAGCTATTTTTATTGTCCTCTACTCTTCCCCAGTAGCGTGATGGATACCTTCTGATTTGATAGGCTGATCTTCCAATATTATATTTTTATCAGTTTAGGATAAAATCAGGTCCATCAGGTTTTCTTGGCAAAGATATTAGAGTGCTTTTACATTTCTTCCTCCAGTGGATTATGTTTTGTCAGAACTCTGCATTATGACCTTTGATCTTAAGTACCTTTTCATGGCATAGCTTATAATTTCATGGCCAGGAGGAGATATAGAGAGAAATACATATAGATATATGCATTTGTAAAAAGATAATCAGGCATAAAGATATCTTTGGAGAAGGTTCATAGTAAAGCATTTGAAAACTACAGATATGGTATATACCTACACATTATACTTACTGTAACACTTTTTCAGGACTGATACATTGAACTAATTTCATCTACCTCCTGGAAGTAAATCACTTGGAGAAGGGCAAACGGACAGAAGTGATATATAATTATTTAGGAGTTTTGAAAATGAAAGACAGGCACTAATTAAATTCAATGACAAGCAGATTCTTATTTTTCCCAATGTCACTATCATCCTTAGACTATTAAAATCAGGTGTTCCCTTTTGGTGTGGCCTCTGAGCATTTGAACAACAGCTCTAATTTTATAAGGTGCTTCTCAGGTATAGACAGAAATATGAGTTTCAGAGCCCACATTGAATGGAGATTGAGAACTTGAAGAAGCAATTCCCTTACTCCTACCTACCTGTCTATCTAGGAACCACAACAATAGCCACTTTCTTTAATTCTCTCTAATCCTATTAGAAGTCTTCTTATTCCACATTTTCTATGAAACTTCATTCCCTCACCTACCCATCATCTTTCCCTGATCTAATGCAAATTAGTCTCTGTGAATCCAGTCTCTTTCCTATCTAATTTGTTCTCTACTTTGCTGTCAAATTTATTTTCCTCAAGTGTAGAACTGACCACATTTCTCTTCCTGCTAAAGAATAGTTTTGTTTTCTTTCTCGATTACAACTAAGATAAAATAGAAACATTTATGTCCATTAATATTCTGCCTAAATCTATCCTTCCACACTGATTTCCCATAACTTCCCCTCAAATACTCTATATTCTAGACAAAGTGACCTTTGTTGTTTTATATGAAGTTAGTCCTTTGTATGTGACAATCCTGCTCCTAATTCTTTCTCCAAACTATTCATCCCCATGAATGGAATATACTGCTTCACTTTCACATCTCCAAATCCATAAATTCTGATGTAAGTCCTTTTCTTGTCCCTGACCTACCACTCTTGATTGTGATTTAATCATTGTATTTCACTCTGTGAATGTTAAAAATTTACTTATCCCACCACCTTTGTGAAATGTAAACTACTTGAAGGCAAGTACTATTTTATTTTCTTTCTTTATATTCCAACTACTTAATATAGTAATGAGAACATAGCATAAATTTATGAAATCTTTTTATTGAATAAATGAATGCAGAGTAGCAAAGTTAAGATAAGAGATTAAAGGAAATCAAAATTCCCCTCCTAGCAGCCTTAAAATAATACCAGTAACTAAATTTTGGAGTGTCAGAGTAAGCAAAAGATTAGGGTTAGACATTTTTCTGGTCTAAGATAATTTAGGAGGTTGGCATAAGAACACCAGGTAGAAGCCTTTCCAAAGTCCCCACAGGCAACTTTCAAAGTTGTCAGTCCAAAAATGGTAAAGGAATCAGCAAACTGATCAGAAAGCTATTTCATGGGACTGCATGGGATCCTTTGCTACTACTTGGTACAGTTGGTATTGATTGGCAATTCCATTACCCATATACAGTTCTGAGTAGTGATTCCAAGGTTGAAAGGAACTCTGTGGGGTCAGATTTTGTAGTCCCAGTTCCAAGGCAAAGAGAATGCTAGCACTTGTGACTGCCAGGATCTAGGAGCCCTTCCTGGGTAAAGACCAAAGTGCAATCAAGAGAACAGTGATGATATCTCTACCAGGAACACAACCTTCATGGAAACTCTAAAAACTTGCAGACCCCCAAAACTAACTCTGAAAATAGTAACTCAAAAAACTGTGATGCATTGGATAGTATCTTTTCTTCTCCGGCAAACATATCCCAAGTTTTACTGAAAGTCAAGAGATAGATTGGGAAAATAAACAAACAATAACAACAATAGGAATCTGAATCTAGAAATCTCCTATTACAGCAAGGAAGAACAAGAATCAGAGGACAACAATGTGAAAAGAGCTACAAACAATGTCTCAAAGAAAAATGAAAATTGGATCGATGTCCAACAAATTTCCTAGGAGAGTTAAAGAAAGAATAAGAGTATTAGAGGAAACATGTGGGAGAAAGGGGGAAATGAGGATATAAGAAAGCTATGAAAAGAGAATTAATAGCTCAAAAAAGACATTCACATTTTTAAAAAAACTGTACCTTTAAAAATTAGAATTGGCCTAATGCATGAATGTAATTATAAAACAGTTCTCACCCAAATAAAGTCAGATTTGAATAAATGGAAAAATGTCAAATGCTCATGATTAGGTCAAGCTAATATAATAAAAATGACAATTCTGACCAAATTACATTACTTATTCAGTGTCATACCAAACTACCAAATAACTACTTTACTGAGCTAGAAAAAAATGGTAATAAAATTCATCTGGAGCAACAAAGTGCAAGAATAGCAAGAGAACTGATGAAAAAATGTAAAGTAAGGTGACCTAACTCTACCAGATCTAAACCTATAATATAAAGCAGTAGTCATCAAACCTGATTGGTACTGGTTAAGAAATAGAGTAATGGATCAATGAATTAGGATAGGTTCAAAAGAAGTCTCAGTAAATGACTACAACAATCTACTATTTGACACTCCTAAATACACCTACTTCTGGGATAAGAACTCACTTTTTGACAAAAATTGTTGAGAAAACTGGAAAAAATATACAGCAAAAACTAGGCATAGACCCACATCTCACACCCTGTAAAAAAATAAGGTCAAAGTGGGTACAAGATTTAGACATAAAGTGCATTACCATAGATAAATTAATAGACAAAGAAATACTCTATCAAATCTATGGAAAGGGGATAAATTTATGACCAAAAAAGAATTAGAACACATTATAAACTGCAAAATGAAGGATTTCTATCACATTAAATTAAAAGGTTTTTGCACCAATATAATCAATGCTGCCAAAATTAGAATGAAAACAGAAAGCTCTGAAACAATCTTCACAGCTAGGAGTTCTGATAAAGGTCTCATTTCCAAAATATATAGAGAATTGCATCAAATTTATAAGGCCCCCAAATGATAAAAGGTCAAAGGATATGAACAGTTTTCAAATGAAGAAATTGAAACTATGTAATATATGAAAAATGTTACAAATCACTATTGATTAGAGAAATGCAAATTAAAACAACAATGAGGTATCATCTCACACCTATCAGATTGACTAAGATGAGAAAAAGGGAAAATGATCAATGTTGGAGAGGCTGTGGGAGGATTGGGACATTGATGCATTGCTGATGGAGTTGTGAACAGATTCTGGAGAGCAATATGAAACTAAGCCCAAAGATAAAATTTCATACCGTTTACTGCAATAATTTCAATTCTAGGTCTATATCCAGGAGAAATGATAAAAAAAGAGAATAGTCCTATATATTCCAAAATATTCGTAGCAACTCTTTTTGTACTGGCAAAGAATTGGAAATTGAGAGGATGCCCATCAATTGGGAAATGGCTAAACAAGTTATGGAACATGAATACTATGGAATATTATTATTCTATGAGAAACCATAAATGGTCAGACTCTAGAGAGATATGGATCTAATGCTGAGTGAAGGGAGTAGAATCAGGAAAACAATGTTCACATCAACAACAACACTGTGAAATGAATAACCTTGATGGAAGGTAAAGTAACTGGCTAACAATTGCACAGCTAACAAATTTCTGAAACTGGATTTTGACTCAGGTTTTTCAGAGCAATGATCATCTTAATATTAAATGTAGTTTGACTTAGGATCCAAGTTACCACAATAGTCTTAATTTCAAAACAAAATTTCATTGAAATCAAAGCTGGATTTTTTAAACACTGGTGTGAACATTTACAAGTTTTTTTGGTCTTTTAACATTATATTTGTATTCTGATTATATGCAATAGTAATATGTATCTATCATTTTTGTAAGGTTTTGAATTTTACAATTTTACAATTTTTCCCCCATCCTCCCTTCCCCCCCCCACAGAAGGTTGTCTGATAGTCTCTACATTGTTTCCATGCTATACATTGATGTAAATTGAATGTGTTATAAGAGTAAACATAAGAGTAAACATAAACCCCCTCCCCCCCCAAGAAGATGTGAAACCTCAAGAATAGAGAGAGAGAGAGAGAAATTGTACTTCAGTCTGTGTTCAGATTTCAATGGCTGTATCTGGAGTGAGTTGCATTCTTTATCATAAGTCTACCAGAAATGCCGCTTCAATATTTTTTCCATAGTTGCAATTGCTAGCTGTACCTCCACTCTATTTCTCCCCACTCTCATTTATTCTATTCTCTCTCTCTCCTTTCATCCTGGCCCTGTCCAAAATAGTGTTGAATCTGAGTACCTGCTCCCTCAATCCCTCAATCTTCCCTCTCTTTTATCACCTATTCCCTCCTTCCCTCCCTCCATTCTCCCTTATCCCATCCCTTTCTTCTTATTTTTCTCTAGGGTAAGATAGATTTGCTCACCCTATTAAGTGTATATGCTATTTCCTCTCTGAGTCATTTCTGATGAGAATGAAGGCTCACTCATTCCCCCTTGCCTTCCCTCTTTCCACTTCATTGACAAAGCTTTTTTTCTTGATACTTAATGTGAAATTTCATAGCTTCTTTTTCATCTCCTTTTCCTTCTTCCCATTATCACCCATTGACTCCATCTTTTTACTATATTATACCATTATATTCCACTCCTTCCTATGTCCTGTCTATATATGCTCCTTCTATCAGCTCTTATAAATGAGAAAGTTAATATGAGTTATCCATATCTTCTTTCCATGCAGAAATACAAACAGTTCAATATCATTAAGTTCCTCATAGTTAGTCCTTCTCTTCCACCCCCTCTATGGTTCACCAGTGTTCTGTACTTGGAGATCAAACTTCCTTTTCAGCTCTGGTTGTTTCAATAGGAAAGTTTGAAAGTCCCCTCTTTAATTGAAAGTCCATCTTTTCCCCTGAAAGAGGATGTTCAGTTTTGCTGGGTAGTTGATTCTCAGTTGTAAACCAAGATCTTTGCCTTTCAGAATATCATATTCCAATCCCTATTAGCCTTTAATGTAGATGCTGCCAGATCCTGTGTAATCCTGACTATGGAGCCTTGGTAGATGAATTGTTTGTTTCTGGCAGCTTTTAGAATTTTCTCTTTGATTTGGGAGTTTTGGAATTTGAGTATAATATTCCTGGAAGTTTTTCTTTTCAGATCTCTTTCAGGAGCTGACAGGTGAATTCTCTAGATTTCTATTTTACCCTCTGCTTCTAGGATCTCAGGGCAATTTTGCTGTATTATTTCTTGAAAAACAAAGTCTAGGCTATTCTCCTGATTTTGGCTTTCAGATAGTCCAATAATTTTTAATTTATTTCTTCTGGATCAGTTTTCAAGGTTGGTTATTTTTCCAATGAGATATTTCACATTTTCTTCTTATTTTTGTTTTTTTTTTGGAAGATTTTTATTTCTTCCTCATTTCTTGCAAAGTCATCAGCTTCCTTTAATTCTATTCTGCATTTGAAGGAGTCAGAGAGCTTTTTTATCTCCTTTTCCAGCTAGCCATTATTGTTTCTTAAGGCATTCTTCTCTTCATTTGCTTTTTTTTTTTTGCTTTTTTCCATTAGGCTTAAACTTGTTTTTAACATATTATTTTCTTCAATATTTTTTTATTTCTTTCACCAAGCTGTTGATTTGGTTTTCATTATTTTTCTACAGCGCTCTCATTTCTTCTCCCAATTTTTTCTCCATCTCCCTCAACTGCTTTTCAAAGTCTTTTTTGAGCTCATCCATAGTCTGAGTCCATTTTCTATTTCTCTTGGGAGTTTTGGATATGGAAGCTTTGATTTTGTCAACATCTCTGTATGTGTTTTCATCATCCATAGGACTAAAGTAATTCTCTATGGTCAGATTCTGCTTTTTCTGTTGTTTACTCATTTCCTCAGGACAAGACAGCACTTCCAAGGCTTTGGGGTTTTTTTGGGGGGCAACCCCACTGGGACCTTTATTACTGCAAGGTCTTATGCTGTCTTGCCTGTGCTTTGATATGTAGATGGCCCCTGTATTTTCCTCTGCCCTGGGCTATAAGGAGGATCCTTCTATCTTAGTATGGAAGCCCAAACTGAAACCTGACTCTGAGTGTAGTCTAGCAGCAGAATCCTACCCCAAGGGAATGCCAAGAAATCTCTGCAGAATTCCCTTACCATATCTGGGGGGTGCAGACTTCTTTCTCCAGATTCTCGCTGAAGATTCTATGGCTGGTGCTCTTCATTCCACACTCTTTCTGGTGTAGCAGAATTCTCTTACCACCCCTTCAAGCTATTGCCAGTGATCTCTGGGCTGGTCTGGGCTGTGCTGTGCAGCAGCCACCACTTTTTTCCAACCCCCATCCTGGTGAAACACACCTTTCCCACAAAACTTCTAAATTATCCTGGACTGGGAAAATGTATCACTCAGTCTTTCTGTGAGTTCTGCCTCTCTAAATTTTGGCTAGAGTCTTCATGTGTTTGTTTTTTGGAGTTTGGGTGGGGAAGGAGTTTCCCAGAAATGCTGTCTTCATTCAGCCATCTTGGCTCCACCCCACTTTGAAGCATTCCTAATGAAAAAAAACAAAATTAAATAGGTGTATTCAAACACATCTCAAAAACAAGAGAAGCATTAAAAAGATAAATAAAAAGGACTCAATAAAGTTAAATTCGCTATTTTTACAAAAGGGAAGAAGATACATGTAACTGGGAAAAGCTTTATCATTAATAGGTCAATTAAAGGGAGTTTGCATAGATAGGGTCCATGGATCTTATTCAGTTATGTTGGAATGGTCTCCCAAAAGAATGAAAGGGGTGAAATATAGTAATGCACTTGAAAAAGGGTGAAAGAATAAGGAAGATATTTTACAGTGAAAGAGAAAATAAGGGGGTAGAGGACAATTCTTGAACCTCATTTTCATTGCAGTTTCTTCAGAGAAGAAAGAATACACACACACACACACACATACACAACATGAAATATTCAATCAGATATAGAAATGTACCTTACACTATAGGGAAATAGGAAAGGAGCAAGAGAAAAGAAAGAGGAAGGGGATGATGAGAAAGGGTAGATTAAGAAAGGTTGTAGCTAAAATCAAAATAGGTTTTTGAGGAGGGACAGGAGGAAAAGAGAAAGAGAAGTAGAAACAGAAGAGAATGAGATGCAGAGAAATACACAGTAAGCATGAATGTAAATGTGAATGCGATGAGCTCATCCATAAAAACAGAAATAGAAAATGTTGAGCTTCAGCCAGTCTTTCTCCTTTTTTCCCCACTCCAGTCATCATGGTAGAAGCTTGACTGTCATTTCATCATTATATCCTCTCACAAAACATTCAGAATCAAGAGGTCCCTGGCCAAGAAACAAGCAGAATTATCCCATTCCCACTGGCTTTGGATGAAAACTGGCAGTAAGATCAGATACAACTCAAAGTGGAGAGACAATGGAGAAGGACTAAGCTTGAGTTATAAAGAATGGTCAGTGAAATGAAAGACATTCTACACCAAGACCATCTCGCCCTTCTTACTATAGCATTCATCCATCCATCCATTAATTCATTCATCCATCTATCACTTAAGCCTCATTGCCCCCATAAGAAGTAACCACTACTGTTGCCCCTGCCATTTTTGGAGCCTGTCTGCTAAAGTGCAGATATCAAAAACAAAACAAAACAAAACAAAATGCCAGCAAATTGTTCAATTTGTCTTGCCCTTGAATGCATTCAATTCTTGCATCCATGCATTTGGGTAAAATGTGTATTGTGATATAGTTTATTTACATCTCTGTGTAGCATTCCCATGTTTGAGGTTATGCTTAAGTGGCAGAGATCATAATAAAACAAGTTATTCCTCTCAAGAAGAACCAAGCTCAAGCCCTGTCTCAAACAAGCCTTCACAATAACCTCTATATGTTTTGTTTTGTTTTAAGGAGTTAGAAGAGAGCACTTACCTCATAGGGCTGTTGTGGGGATCTAAGATTTGCAAGCCTTCAGCAGAAGCCTTCAGTGCTGCTAATCTGGAGCTGGCTGAACCAAATTATCCTCAGCTGACTGTGTTCATTTCTCTAACTCACAGTTAGAGAAGGAACCTGTTGACCCCCTGCTTATTTTACACAGTAAGTTCTCTTCATTCTGTGTTGGGAGGTGGTAAATTAAGTGTTGGCAACTTTCTTAAAAGTTGGCAGTTATTTGTGTTTGGGAAAGCCCAACCCTTTTGTTAGGAACCAATCCTGGTCCAGCTGAATGGTTTGATAATTTTCTGAATATGCAATTCTGCTAATAAAGGGCTTTACAAGGAAAAAAACCACAGAAGTAGATAACAAAATGGATTAGAAACCAGAATCCAACAATATGTTGTACAGAGAAACACACATAGTAAAACAAAAGCGCTGGTGCAGAATTTAATATGCCTCAACTTAACTTAAAAAATAAAAAAAAGGCAGCCTTAACAATTATTTCTTAGTCAAGGCAGTAGTAAAATAGACCTAATTAAATGAACAATTAAGTTAATTACATATTGCTAAAAGGTACCATACACAATGAAATAATGTCATACATTTGACAGAAACTTTCTCTGATAAAGGCCCCAATTCTCAAATATATTTGGCATAAATTTAATATAAAACAAGTCAAAATTTAAAAGTAAGCAGGCCTCCCCAATTGATAAATGATGTAAATAGGTAGTTTTTAGAAGAAGAAATCAAAGTTATCTACAGTCATAGGAAAAAAAATGCTTTAAATCACTATTAGAGAAAGGTGAATTAAAACAATTCTGAGTTATTACTTCACAGCTATCAGAAATGACAAATACTGGAGGGTATAAGGGGAAAATAGGTACACTAATGAACTGTTCATGGAGAAGTAAACTGGCCTAACCATTCTGGAGAACAATTTGGAATTAAGCAAAGGGCTATAAAGTCAAAACTTTTGTCTGTGCAAAACCACTATAACATCTGCATTCCAAAGAAGTCAAAGAAAAATAAAAAAGATCCTCTACATACAAAAATATTTATAGCTCTTTTGGGGATGGCAATGATTTGAAAATTGAGGGAATGTTCATCAATTGGAAAATGGCTGAACAAGTTCTGAATCAGCTAGGTGGCTCAGTGGATAGAGTATTGGACCTGGAGCCAGAAAAATGTATCATATCCCAAGTTCAAATTTGGACTCTCACACGGATCATTGACAAGTCCCTTAACCTGTTTGCCTCAGTTCAACATCTGTATAATGAGCTGAAGAAGGAAAGACAAGCCAGTCTTGTATCCTTGAAAAGAAAATGCCAAATAAGATGAAAATGACTAAAATGACTAAATTACAAATGAAGAAGTTGTGATGGAGTGTTATTGTGCTATAAGAAATGATGAAGAAGGGGGTGTTCAGAAAAAACATGGCAAAATCCGTATGAACTGATGTGGAGTAAAGTAAGAAGAACCAGGAAATCATTATGCACAGTGACAACATTTTAAGGATGATCAACTGTGAAATACTTGGCTATTAGATCAAATAATGATCTGAGACAATTCAAAGGATTCAGGATGAAAAAAGATGTCTCTCCCCAGAAAGAGAATGATGCTGAATAATTTTTTCACTTTCATAATTCTTCTTGCTTTTTTGTACAATGCAACTATTATGGGAGTGTCTCATAATTTCATTTGTATGAATGATATAATATTTCTTGCCTTCCCAGTGGATAGAGGAGGGGATAGGAAGGATCTCAAAATTTTAAAAGGATTTTAAAAATTTTAAAAAATATGTTAAATAATACATTTTTTAAAGTGAAAAAATTAAAAAGAACAACATGCCAAGAATGTTCTTAAAACTATATTCATGAAGCTAACTATTACTATACATAGTTCTTTGTATACTTACAGAATGGCATAAATGTGATATGATGATGATGGTAATGATGGTATGTTCTACCTATCATTTGGTTTTTAAATTGTGCAAATTTGTTTAATCTCATGGGTTATTATAACACTTTAGAAATATCATCTAATTTAACCCTTCATTTTCCATATGATGAATCTAAAGTCCAAAAAAAGATTGAATTTAATTGCTCTTTCATATAATTTTCATAACATTATGGAATTTTTTTTCTTTTTTCATAGATTAAAAAACAAAAAAATAAAATTTAATCAAACAGCTATTTGATGACAGTATGAGGTTTTAAATTTGAGTATTCTGACTCTAGACCGGCACTCTTTCTTTTCATCTATACCATAATGACTCATTTCCTTTAAAGTAGCAAAATTATAGCCACTTATTATAAATATGATTATTTATTCATTCATTTATCTATTTATGCAGTTACACTGTTAAAATTTCTAAATGTTTCTAGATTAGGTAATACCTATAATTCTTAAATTTTAATATGTATAATTCAGGAAATATTAGAAGGACCATAAACCATATTTTAAAAAAAATTTGAATAACAATTTTTCTTACAATATTTTCTTTACTCTCTAAAGTTGCCTTGCATCTACTCTATATGTAAATTCTGTGTTCTAATTTCTTTATATTGTCTCCCCCATTTGAATATAAGCTTCTTCAGAGAGGAGGGTGCTGTTTTTACTTTTTTCTCTGTATTTTCACCAATTAACAGAATGTCTAGAATTTGATGAGTGTTTAGTAAAGTTTGTATATTTATCAAAAGAGAATGAATAAATTCATTTTAGCTTCATAGGATAATAGGATTATAGATAAAGGAAAAAACTGATTTTCTCAGGATAATAGGGGACAAAGAAGACATAAAAATAGAGAGAGCTGAGTCTGTAAAATAAAATATGCACTTTTGTTTTTTAACAAACCATAAAGATTATATTTTATGGTTTTTATGAATTATCTTTAAAATTATTATTATGTATTTGATTTTAGAGGAGGGTTGATAATTACCAAGTTTAGAATATAAATCTTTTGTAGTCAGAAGATTTCTGAGTTAGAAGAGACCTCAGAGAGGTAGCTAGTTCACTCTGTACTTAAATGAGGATCTCTTCTTTCATCATTTCTTTATTTCTAAAGCTCTCCAAAAGGAGTTACCCACTACTTCCGAAATTAATCCACTTCTCATTTAAATTATTCTAGCTAGTTAGAAATTACTGTTTATAACAATTCTTAGTTTGTTCCTGCAACTTCCACTCTTTGCTTCTAGTTTTCACTTAAGGAAAAGCAGAAAAAGTCTATTCTTTCTTTCATATAACAGTCATTTAAATATTGAAAACATCTGTTGTGTCCCTCCTACTCCACCATAATATTCTTTAAATCTCCCTTTCATGACAAGATGATTAATGTAAAACACTTAATTCCTAATTAACACTCTCTTCCAACCCTAAATAATTGGTACAAAATTAACATGGGGAGGCAGAAGCTATTCTGAAAGGGATTTGGTCCTGGGGGGAGTTGGGCCAAGAGAGTGAATAGAAGAGATGGTCTCTTTAACATAAGAATAATGTTTCTACTTTTATGATGCATTCATTAATCTAATTAATCTGATCAAATCATGATCATTAAAAATATTATAGTTGAAGTAGAATAAAGGAAAGAGAATAGAAGGGGTATATCCAAGTATGGATGAACTGAGTCAGAGCCTGAATGTAACCTGCTACAGTCATTGGGGAAAAGTTCATCTAGATTCTAAGTGTTCATAATACCAAAAGCTACTACTCTCATTGATACTAATTATACATAAAACCATTGGATCAAATATCTTGACTTAAAAAAAATTAGTGTTCTTAGAGAACATGTGATCTTTGTTGTTAATCAGTTGTATCAGTCACATGCAACTTATTCTGATCCTATTTGCAATTTTTTGGTAAAGGTACTGGAGTAGGAGTAGCTAAGTAGAAAATTGGAAAGATCACCAAATCTGGAGTCAGGATGACCTGAGTTCAAATCTGCCCTCAGACACTTGATACTTACTACCAGTGTGACCGTGGGCAAGTCACTTAACCTCAGTGCCCCATTTAAAAAATAAACAAAGAATAAAAGATAAAAGTAGTTTAACATTCCCTTCTACAGATCATTTTACAATAAAGAAACTGAGGCTAGTCCAGGGTCACATAGCTAGGACATATTTGAAATCATATTTGAACTCAGGTCTTCCTGACTCTAAGCCCTGTGTTCTATTCATTGTGCCACCTATCTGCTCTATTATGATTTTAGAACACATGAATGAAGTCCAGTATTCACTGATAGGGAAAGGATTATCGTGTTTCATTTTATAAGGAAATATTTTATGAGAAATATTCTAAGTTGTATGAAGGTCATTGAAAAAAGACATGTTTTCCAGAAAATGGTAGCCAGTATAGTAAAGACCTTCAGGATCAAGCCATATTGGAATCATAAAAAAGTGTTTATGTTAATCTGGAGAAAAGATTTTCCATGATTGGGGAAAACAGAGGAATGGCATCTGTCAAATGGTTGCCTTCAGATATTTGAATGAGTATTTAGACTAATTTTTTCCTTTTACTTTGATAAACTTACAAAAAAGATTTGAGGGTACCATACTTTCCTAGGTACTGTTTTATGCTATCATTTTCACAATATTTGAATTGGGACAATAAGTCAAAAAAGTAAGAAATTCCCCAAAGCATCCTTCTGGCCCTTTTATACCATATAAGAGCAGTTGACATGTTACACAGTAAAGAAGAGTTATAGTGAGCATAAATTTTGTCTGATTCAGTTTTCTTCACTCAGTATCATTTATAACATGCTATCCTCAGAGTCAAGAAGACTTGTGTTCACTCTCTTGCCTCTGACACATTCCGATTGTGTTGCCTTGGGCAAGTCACTGAACCTCTTAGTGACTCAGTTAACCCTCTAAGACTAAATTGCAGAAGAGGTATGGAGGAAGTTGGTAGAGAAGTCCCTCCTAAAAAGCTCCCTACTGAACTCAACGGTCAGTAGGGAAAAAAATTGTAAGTAATAAAAGTCTTTCAAAATTATTTATTTCATTTTTAAATTTGTATCATTTTTTATGTCATAGTAATATTACATTTATGTATTACAATTTATTTAGCCATTCACCAGTGATTGATTTAGCCAACCACCAGGCTTTTAATAACTACCAAAAAATGCTATGAATATATTCAACAGATTCTCATGTCCTCCTTTTTATTTCTGATTGCACCCTAAAAACAAGATCATTGGTAGTGCTATGACTGGATCAGAGGGCACAAACAATTTTGAGGCTTCCCTTCCCAACTTATTTTCTCAATTTATTCATCAGAACTGTCAGCCTTAATGAGTTTGGTCTTAGTAGAGAACAAACAGAATTAGGCTAACATGTGTTAGCCTGCAGAGTTAGTTCTGAAGAAAGAACAATAGCAATTAGATTAACATATGTGTTTATTAGTTCTCTAGGCTTGTGGTCATGCATGAATGGGGAGCCAGTTAGAAATCAGACCCCAAGTAGAATTTTTTGGAGAAGTACATTTATAAATTTCACAAACCAGGATCTGATAAAGTTGGACTAACACTAAATCATACTTCCTTCAAGGTTCCTTCCTCCTCAACTCAAAATGTTGCTTCATCTCAAATTTATTAGGGGCACAGAGGCATAATCTAGAATTCCATTAAGTCAACAGGAGTGTCACCTCCTGACTCAAGACTTTTGTGCTTTGTACCGAAGACCTCCCTAAAGCATGAAAATCTTCCCCTCTTCAGGATGTTGGCACCATCCTGTGGCAGGAGAGGAAATCCAGAAAGACAGACAGGTAAGTCTTTTATCTCTTAAAGATAAAGTTCCCCAGAATTAGCCAGTCATGGGGTAACTGTGTGGTGAAGTGGATAGAATACTGACCCTGGCATCAGGAGGACCTGGGTTAAAATCCAGCCTCAGACATTTAATAATTACCTAGCTGTACCTGGCCTTGGGCAAGCCACTTAACCCCATTGCCTTGGAAAAAAAAACAAAACAACTAGCTAGTCATTTGACTGAATAAACCTCTGTGTTAAAAATCCCATTGGTTCAAAAGAATTAACCAATTCATTAAAGTAAATAATTCTTAGTGATTTACTCAATTTTTGTATAGGGCCCCCATTGCTTTTAATATCTTATCTGAATTTGTTGCACTTGGTGTGTGTGTGTGTGTGTGTGTGTGTGTGTGTGTGTGTTTAAATTTGTTTCTACTTCAAAAACAACATTTTGCTTATATTACTTATAATTGAGCAAAGGAAAAACTATTTTTATACATAATTTAAATGAAAAAACCTAGTATTTCACTAGTGAAAGGTATATATGTACTGGCTGAATAAGTTCATGTATGGGTAGACATGGTAGATATGATCTGAGGTCTAACCCATCTTGATGGAAAGCAAGAATAAGGTCATGTTAATCCTACCAGTCTGAATATTAGGGAAGGGTAGGCAATGAATAGGATTTCTCAAGTTCATATCTATTTGCCATCCTTCAAATATCTTTATTCTAGGGATATAGTGTATAGAGGTTCAGAAAGAAAGCAGTGTCCCTAATCATGTTTTTGTTGTTATTTGATCATCATTTTCAAAGGAACCATTATTCCATCAGAAAATTGTTATTATGACCTGCAAGTGAATTGGATTTCAGTAGGGAGGGGGTGGGGGAAGGGGGAGTAGGGTGGGGCTGTGCAAAGTCACCAGTCTCAGTTTATCCTCTGTAGTCATCTAAATCCAGTGGCCAGATATGGATCAGTTCAACTGGACTTGGCCCTGGATACAGTGGGAAACATTGACCTTTTGAAGTTAAGGTTTTTAACAGTTCTCAGTCTGACTGAGGCAGCATCCATTTAATGATTAAAGTAGGTAAGAAAAAAGATAATGCAGAAAGGCAAAGAATGATCACTTTTACCTAATCCAAAAACAAAAAAATCCCTCAGGGTTTCTCAGTGATTAAGGCAGGTAAGGAAGGAAAGGAGAAAAGAAAGTCACTTTTGCATAAAAAAAAAAAATTCTGTGGGAGTGGAAGGCACTCAGTATTTCTTGTCAAAGAGAAAAATTTCTATTTACATTCACTTTGGGCCTCATCAGGGCCCAAATAATGACCTAGTGGAGCTTAGCCTGGGACCTATTGCTGGCCAATCAATGAGAGTCAGAGTAATTTGGGGAATGTAGATCATATTTTAAAAGCTTGTATTCTCTAGCCTATCATGTTACCCTTAGATGCTAGTTACATACAAAGATATACATATGTATAACAAATAGAGAGAAACTGATGTACCTTTTTGTCCAAGCTAAACAATAAAATGAAATCAGATTTCTATAGATTAGAAAATACTGAAGAATATGTAAAAATAAATGAGCTCTTCAGTTGTAAATGAGACAAGATCTCAGCTCAAAACAAAAGACAGAATACTATCTCACCCAGGAGAGATCTTCTTTCATCAATTTCTAAAGCTAGAAGCCCTGGAGGCAAAATAATATAATAGGCCTGACTTCCATAACCTATCTATGGATAGAAGGATTCCAGTTTACCTTTGAAAAGATACTGTCTTATCTGAGTCTCTGGAGTTTCTCTTTCCACATGTTTCTCCAAAGTCTCTACAATGAACTGAAATAAATTCCTTAAGCAGTTACATGACATCACTCTCTGCCAATCAAGTATCATGTCTCCTTTATAAGATTTTCCATCTGTGAAACCATCCCAAGCTTGAGTGGAAGTGGGGTTACATTAGGTATATAAAAAATTTACATGTTTGAGGAGATTAACAAAATTCTCTACACTCTCACTACCAATCACTCACTTAAGCCAACATTAATCAGCAATTATTTCTCTTTACTCATAATTTGTGATCTTGTAATTAAGATTCCATCCTGAATTTTCTTAAAGACAAAATAGATTTTTTAAACTATTTGATAATATAATTAGTATATTTGACTCAGAGCAAAAAACATCTAAGAAAAATAATAACCTCAAACAACTCTTGTCTTTGTACTGGTCTCTAGGCTTTGGTTCTTTTCTAAAACTTCTAAAGAATAAAGTCTTTTAGAAATATGATATAATTGTATAAAATGATTAATATATTTATGTTAATTACAATTACTTATTGATAAAAAAACACATATGATCTCAACAAGGTACATCTTTCAAACAAGCAATTGAATTCGCAAACTTGAATGTTATCATCTTATATTCTTCCTATTTCTAAATGTCATATTAGATGCAACCTAATAAATGTATAAGTAGATCATACCTAAATTCATGCCTAATTTCCCATACTTTAATATTCTTATGTAGTATGTTTCCTTTGTTTTAATTTGTTTTAATCTGCTATGGGTGTGGAATTTTTCAGTGTAGAAACACTCTCCATCAAATCAGTATAGTAATTCATCTTTAACTTAGTTTCAGTGAATCATCTCAGGCAAAAAGTTAGGTTACTCTTCAATAGTTTGTCTGAGATAGACATGAACACAAAATTCTTTAATCTAGGGCTGACCTCTTATCTAATCTAGAATACCATTTCTCCTTTAGTTACTCATATATACCTAAGTCATTATATATGAAAATCATTATATAAATATATACATATATATGTGAGCAAGACTCCACTTTTATTTTTCTTTTGTTCTTTAGACTGGCTCTCCCCATTTCACTTATCCTTTCTATATAGGGCATACTCAATAGGTAGAGCCCTGGATTAGATGGATAACTACTAAAATAAGAAACAGACCTTGGATGACACCAATTTGGGAAATTTCCAAATGAAGGACCACCCTCTTCCAATAAAATTTGTCACCTTTTCTACAACTTATCATCTTAACTGGTGTAGGATGCCAGGAAGTGAAACAACTTGCTTAAATTATTTTAACTTAATTTATTTAACTTATTAAACAACTTAAATTATTTAACCTCTTAGATTCCTCTACCTCTCAGGTCATTTACTCTAAATATCTCAGATATAGAACATGAATCTATAGCTTCTTGTCTTTAAAGTAAGCTCTCTTTATGCTATGTCATAATTCCTCTCTTGAAGTATGTGTCTAAGATCCATCTCTAAAAACTTTTTAAGAGGGACTAATATATATATATATATATATGTATATGTATATATATACATAATACATACATACACACACACACACACACACACACACACACACATAATTATCTAACCTCCCAATGGATTCTTGTTCTAAAAAAACAAATAATCCTGGTTCATTGGTAGGGGAAATGTTATTTTTTCCCATTTGGAAACTTTTACTCTTTCATAATTTTATTCATTTCTTTGTGCACATCTGTTTTCCCAAAAGGAACGTGCACACTGCTTTCCATTTCATTTTAAAAGCAGTACTAATGATAGATGAGGCAACATCACCAAAAAAGCCTTGAGTATAAATTCTGCTAATAGTGGAAATTGGTATTGTCAGCGGTCATGCTTTTGAATATGAATATGAAGATCTTATAGTGCCTCAGGGTGATTGTGATCCACTGCAATTATAACAACATGGTGCTATAGGTATAAAAGATGCATTGAATGAGTACTAAAGTAGAAGGCTAGGAAGAAAGAAAACCACTCTGGCTAAATGAGGATTCCAAATAATTGGGTTGAGTTCAGTTAATTAAGATTTTACTATAACTGAACATGTAGGTGAACACAAAATATAAATTAAAGAGAGAGAGATGCTGCAGTGCATAAAAATTCTCTATGATAAAATGCTTCTAAATTATGTTTCAGCTTGTAAAAAATTATCAAAGGGAAACATCTATTTCCCAATATGAGGTACTGTGTATCCAAAAGTTCCAAGGAGGGACTTCTTACTAAGGCATGAACATGCTTTTTTATGTTCTTTTATGTTCTGTCTTATGTTTTATATTTAAATATAATTGATTCCTTTTAGACTTGTGTATTTTACTTTAATTTTGCATTTGATGATATTACTAATAACATTCATATGGTGCTTAGAATATGCCAGGTACTGTGCCTACCATTATTATTTCAATTGATCTTCACAATTCTGCAAATTAGGTATTATTAATCCCATTTTGTTGGTGTTTACTTTTCAGTCACGTCCTACTTTTCATGACTTCATTTGTGGTTTTCTTGGCAAAAATACTGGAGTGATTTCCCATTTTCTTCTCCAGTTCATTTTACAGATGAGGCAAATGAAGAAACTAAGGCAAGCAGGATTGTCCAGTATGATGCAGTTGGTATGTATGCTTGAGGAACGAGGCCCAGTCCTCTATCTTTTGTGCAACCTAGCTGCTCTATCCCCATTTTACAGTCAGGGAAACTGAGGCAAACAGATTAAGTGATTTATCCAGGTTCATCAGCTATAGTTAGTTTCTGAAGCTAGCTTTGAACTCAGATCTTTCCTCACTTCAGGTCTGTTCATTCAAAGGGAAGGGTCCATAGACTTCATGAGCCTATCCAAGGAATACATCGCATACATATATACATAATCACATCGAGTTCTACAATGATATAGCTCAAAATGTATTAAATGATTGCTATTTAGAGAAAGAATGAAAAAATAGAAGTCTAAGTCATAGCCTTCTCATCTTGTTTTGGGAGATGCTTGAGAATAAATCTATGGAAGTTGTAAACAAGTTGTTCGTAAACAAGTGTTCTTTCTTAAAGGTAGTTTCATGATCACACAATTGATGTATTATATCTGATATTCCACTCATAAAAATGCCCTAAAGCTATCTTTCCAGAACAAAGTGAACACTTCCAATGTTTTCAATGAGTGGCCCTCTAGATGAAGAGAAAATGACCCATCCCAACTCCCAGAGAGAATATATTTAGTTCCAGATGCTTTCCTACCCTGATATACAAGTAAGAAGAGTTATTACTTGCCAACATCTATCATCACACTGTTTTGAAGCTGGTCACCATCCTAGACCTGCTGACCTGTTACTGTGAATTCCACAGCATGCAATGAAAAATGGTGTTCAACTGGAGGGATTCTTGAAGAAATGGAAAGTTTCTCAAATTAATTTCTGAAAATGCCCTAAGCCTCTACCAGACCTCCTCCAATGCTTTCAGTAGCTTCCTAGCACTTCTAGCCTAGCAAAACCTGGGTGAGTTCTCTGCCCCTATGGCAATATTTCCTTTTCAAAGGGCAGTTTCCATGGTTGTATAATTTTTTGCAGGAAGTAGAAGCTTTTAAGCTTGGACAAGCTGTGCAAAAAGATAACAAGCACAAAACCCCCAAGTTTCTTCTGTGGCAAAGTTTGTTAAATTCTCTGGTCAGACATGAGGGTTTCTTCAAAAAATTACCCCCAAAAATACATTTAAAAAATATTGCTTATCTTCAAGGTATTCAGGATAACTCACAGAATTTTATTCAAATTGATCAACCCTTTCAAAATCTACATGAGGAAGCTAGAATAAATACTTTAGCCATTACATTCAAAGCTATGAATAGAATCTAAAAACTTGACTAAAAATTCTGTAACTTGGAGGATACAAGTAGAAAATAAATTGAATAGAAGACCTTTTTTCAGTCTTATGCTATTCTCTTTACTATTCCCCACTCTTTTTTGTATCTTTCTTAAGCTACTGATGTTCCATGGGCTGACTCTCCTTATCTTCCTACCATAAGCTTTGCTTTTAGCAAAAGTATCTGAAAACTATATCATCACAGTCTGGGAGAGAGGGAGAATTTGCTCCATTTATACATAGGATTGACTGCAACAAGTTTACACCAAAAGGTATAATTGCTCTCAGATGAATATTTCCACTTGGATAGAGTTCTAAGGGTCATTCCCAAAGGTTACTCTTAGAATATTGATATTTCAATGGCTACTACAAGGATCCTAACTCCCAGATTCACATAGTTCACTTTTCCAACCTTTGAAATTCTGAAGCTTCCAGATCAGAAAAGAGTGAATAAGACCAAAGAGATCATTTTGTGGGTGCTTAAAGATTTCAGTGGGAGAAGACCCTATAAACCTTCTCCATGAAGCATGCAATCTCTTTGGATACCATTACATTACCTAAGTACAACTGAAAATAAAGAGGTGAAGAACCACAAAGAGGCAGTTAGGTTTGACTCAGAACCTTTGAAAGATACTAAAAATTCTGACTATGCTACCAGTGGAGAAATAGGGTGAGACGTCCCTATTGATGTAGTGCTAACTTAACTGGTTCACTTATATACTAATCTCACATATCACAATTTACCTGGAAACAGATCTCAAGCATCCACAACATGTAAATTCCATCTTAGAAAGCTGGTTCCATTTGTGCCAGAACCCTATACAGAAATATTTCATGGATAAGAATATAGGGAACAGGTTTATGATTTAATTGGAATCAAGAAATCCTAAGTAAGAAAATTCCCTCTACTAAGGCAAATTTGTACTCTTTCTAGAGTAGGCTCTAGGTAGACTCAAACAATGAACATTTTTTAGTCACAGCAATAAGGAGTTAAATGATTTGCCCAGTCACACAGTCGATAGATGGTCAAAGTGAGACTTGAATCCAGGTTTTCCTATAGTCCAGGATGACTCTTTATCCTCTATGCTTTTCTGTATCTCATTTTTGGGAATAAAACAGTGAAATATGGGTGACTTTTAGAACCCTAATACAGTGAAAATATTCTTCTGAGAGCAAAAATGCCTTTTGACATGAATTTGTTTGCCCTAATATTATATAGAATAGAGCTATGTTACCTCCACAGACTGATAGTATAGGCAGTAGAGTTAAAGTTGATTGAACAAGCATAACCAAGGTGATTAATGACTCTATAGCCTAGAAAAGGCATGAATCAGTATCCTGTTCTTAGTCATGTTCTGTGATCCCTACCTTTTAATTGCTTGGATGATGACACAGAAGGCAGTTAGATGATATAGCTGATAGAACAATGGATTGTAGTGAGGAACACAAGTTTAAATCCACACGTGATATGTGTGACCTTGGATAAGTCATTGAGTTGAAATGAGTCTGTATCCTTTTTCATGATCCTATTTATACTTCATTGATTTTGTGCTGTAATTGACTAAGTCATGGCTCTTTGTCTCTTAACATAGTTCAGAAATTCAATTGACCTATAAAAAGTTAAGTTTAGAAATCTAGTTCTCTTGATAAATTCTATTCTTTGCAGATATACATCAGAAAGTTTATCTAGTGTCAAAATACTACTAAACTATCCTTCAAGGATATATGATTTTGCTATCTACTCTTTCATATTGAAGGTAGACTCAAACAATGAACTTTTTTTTAGTCACAGGAAGAAAGGAGGGGATTATTATTAGACCCTAATAATTTCCAATTTCCAACTAATCATATTGTTCCCCAAGTCTCACCTATATAATCAATTGTTATCCTCAACCCAATGATTTCATTAACCCTATAAGAAATTGTATTATTTCCTCATCTATCTTGTTTGGTTCTGTTCTAAAAATTGTCTTTATTTTGGAGTTTGAGGTTAAATTGAGGCATTCATTGAGTCATTTTATTGGCAGGTAGTACCCTATTAATAAAATCTTATCTTCATCAGAGAGATTTGCCTCAGGTTATTTTTTTGTTGTACTTTGCTTGTGACATCACTTAACTCCTCTCAGTTTCCTCATCTGTGAAGTGAGGATGGTAATAGAATCTCCATCAAAAAGATTATGTGAAGCAAATTAAATAATATATGACCTAAAGACAATTTCCAGGAATAAAAAGATTGCCAACATTATTTTCAATGGGCATAGCAATATCTGAGAAGAAAATAAGATACACTAAGCAAAAGCTTAAAGGGCATTATATAAACACTAGTTATTTTTATTATTATAAAAGGCTCAAAAACTGACAGATGATTCAAAGGTGGGAGAAATTATTTCAATAGTTTTGCAGAAACTTAAAAGATAAAATTTCATGAGAATGGAAAGGGATATTGTGAAACTGATATGTATTGTTTATCAGTTGAGTCTCTGAGAACTAAACCCTTTCTGATATAAATTTTTTCCTGATAAAAGGAGTTGAAAATGGGGAGGGGGAGGCATATCAAGTAACTGGTTCTACTGATAAGCACAAATAATTTTGCCCCTCTAATGTGTTAGTGATATAAATATAACATATTTGATTTAGTTCTTTTTTAATCCACTAAATTTTAATGCACTAAAGTTCAGGATGGTTTATAGGAAGGCCACTGAACTTGAAATAAGATTCAAGCTGAGTCATGTACCTCAGTAATGTATGGTATTAGGAATATAATTTAGACTGATAGTCCTTCACAATTTTCTCACATGTAAATAAATTGATTGAATCAAATCATTTAGGGTAGTTCTTTTTTTTTTTTTTTTGCAAGGCATTGGGGTTAAGTGGCTTGCCCAAGGCCACACAGCTAGGTAATTATTAAATGTCTGAGGCCAGATTTGAACTCAGGTACTCCTGACTCCAGGGCCGGTGCTCTTTCCACTGTGCCACCTAGCTGCCCATAATTCCCCTTTTAGTTCTAACATTTTATGAGGATAGAAAAAACATATAATTATAATATAATAATTCAAATGAAAACAATCTGGAGATCTTTGTTTAGTAGAAGTTTAATATGAGCAAATTCTGTGAGGCAAGTGTTTAAAAAATAAGCAAACGTAATCTTAGACATTAGCAGAAATAGAATATCTATATAATGAAAATTAATGACACTCACAGTTCTTGTTAGAACACATAAAATATATTTTTCAGTTTAAGTAGCATGTTTTAAGTGAGACATTGAGAATTTTATTGAGAACTTTCAAAGGGAAAATGATCAGGTAAATGAGAAGAAATGAAAAAATCTGAAGTTACTTCAACTCTCTGATTCATCTGTAACTGTCTTTGAACTCCCTGTGACTCAGAATATTAATTGACTTGTACATTGTCATACAGCTAAGTATTAGAAGATGCAAAGGCACCTCTTTCGGGCTCCATGCCTATCACTTCAAGGGGTTTTCTATTACATATGCTTCTATCTATTTAATTCAATTCCAATCTATTCTTCTCACCTTCATCTTTACCATTGTTGGTCAAAGTAATTCAAACATTTACATGAATTTCTAATGCCTAGAAAAGCTAACATTTTTGGGGTGAAAATCATTCCCAAAGAGACAAAAGTCAGTAATAGTAGACTAACATGCAAAAAAAAGTCACTGACATATGATGAGAAAATACTGATTTAGGAATCAAAAACAACTTTTTTTCCCACCTCTGTGTTCTAATCATATATTATAACTGCAATACATTCATCTGGTTGTTTCTTGTCCTTTATTTTTGAAGAAGACCAAAATGACATCTGTATGTTTGAGACAAATTACAGTGTGACCGACTTTGGCTGATCAGACCAATATGAACTCGGGATGCTCTACCACAGGTTGGGCACAAGTAGTCCATGTGATGGATACTCTAAACTTAATTGCTGTTATGTTTCCTTTGAGCTGCTTCAATTCTGTCTTCCTCATAGAATCCATCCCCCTCACTGATGAGGGTATGCTATCCTAGGTGGTCCTGTGCCACTGTCTCCAATTCTAGTCAATCAGTTCTAACTTTCTTCAATGAGAATGTCAAGATTCTTGGCTTTGCTTCTTCTGACAAGTTTCAGGAAATGAAGAATGAAAACTTTAGTTAAATGTGAGGAAGTTAAGTGTAAAGACTATTATATCTATGTATAGAGTACATAGTGTGCTAAACCTTTATTAGGGAAGATCTGTTTTCATATCCTACTTCAGCCGGCTATGACTGGAGACAAGTCACCCTCTCTTACTCATTTTCCTCATCTGTAAAATTGTGATAATAATAGCACTTCACAGATTGTAAGGATCAAATGGGGTGATATATGTGATGTGCTTTGCAATCCTTAAAGTACTAAATAAATGGTAGCTATGATTTCAAGGATTATTAAAGTCTATCTTTCAGGTTCCTCCCTACATTAAAGATGACCTTTTTGATTCTCCCTCTGCAAGGGACCAGGATGCTATAAGATACCACATGGACAAGACATTAGACAAGATTAAATGAGGAAAGATGCTGAAATGAAAGAAGCATACTATCAAATACAGCAAATGGCTAAAGAAGTCCCTCAGGCAGTTCTCTTTCATCTAATTGTCTGCCTTAGGTCACTATGGTGTTCCAAGTTTGTTCCTGAATCTGGATGATTTCCCATCCTCCTGACATCTCTGGCTTTTCTTAGCCAGCTGGATGATATCATCTAGTATTCCGGAATACATTTCCTTACTTCATCAACTTTCCCTCAAATCTTGATCTCTTATTCCAATACCAGTCTAGGAACTTGGGTCCAACTCTAATTAGTCCTGTAATAGCATCTCAGCAGGAGGAGCCAACAGCCCTTTCCCTGCACACTAGGTCACCTTGGGTTCTCTTATTGCCATGCTCCATTCTATTCCCCATTAGTCTCCCTTGCTCCTCATTCCCCCTCAAGTAGCCTTTCTTTTTTTAATTCTTGAAGTGATGTATATTTAGCCCCTGAGAGCCATGCCTTAGGGTCCCTTCCTGGTAATTTCAACTTATGTTAACTACTGCTCCAGTAGGAGAACCTTGCTAACTTTCCGTCCAGCTAGATTATAAGTGCAACCATCCCATGGTTCGGAAACATTTGTAGATCTTATAAATTCCCTGGAGTACCCTGGGGAAAAGCTCTATATTAAATATTCAAAGAGGTTACTTTGCAGCAATCTATACTGAGAGGTACTTTTAAAATGAATAGTTACTCCTATGTAGTAGAGTTAATTTCCTCATGTTTCTTTTCTGTTTTCTATTTCATTTTCTCTTTGCTGCTTGCAAATCTATTAGTGGGACCTTAGATTTCCCCCTGTCCCTGATGAATGTGCCTATGTAAGCCACACTTAGTCTTCCTGTTATTTTTTCATTATATGGGCCTAGACAAAAACAAAGAACAATCTGGCCTTATTGAAAAACTTAATGCTTTTTACTCTGGCATTATAAGGCATTTTTCTAGCTTACTCTTTAAATGAAGCAAGCAGGGGGAACAAATGAAATGAATATTGTGAAAAGAATTGATTTAAAGTTGGTTACAATGTATTTAATACTATAAAATTATGAAAAATGAAACCAAAGCACTAACACTTAATTTTTCCCAACAAAAGTGTGAGTTAGAAATCTAATTTCATTCAATTTAATTCAACAAGTATTTATTAAGTGTTTATAACCTCCAAAAATCCTACACTAGGTAAAAGTTATACACAGATTGCAAAAAAAAAATGACCTTATCCTTTGCTCAAGGAGCTTATATCCTATTAAGTCAGGGAGTATTTATCTTTCTTTAAAAAAAATGAATAGCCTTCTTTGACCAGATATTGAAGTCTATCAACCCTCCACTCAGAAAAACTGTTTTTAAATAATTGAAGGAAATGTTAAATTTCAGTTAGAGGTTAATGAAAATTATTATGAAACTTTTTTTTCATTCAAATTTTATAAACTCCCAAAGAAAGGGGGAGGTGGCCAAGAACTCCTGGATTCAAAGAAGGAGTATGTGATATATAATAATATATAGAATATACTAGAAGGTGAGGAGCAATAGTGATGAAAGAAAGATTCAGAAAAGTAATCAAGGAAAATTTGTAAAGAGAGAACACTTTTATTAGAAGATTCTGGGATCAGAGTTTTAAGAGTTGAAAGTATAATCTCTAGTTACCAATTTAATGCAATTATTTTAGTGGTTGAGAGACTGAGGCTTAGAGAGGATATAGACTTTTCCAATATGATGTGTTTTATATGTCAGAGTCTGGATTAGAATCCAGATCCTTTGAGTTCAAATTCTGTGATCTTTAGACTTTACTATACTTAGAGAAAGTAGTAGTTGGGTTGAGTCTTGAAGAGACACAGTGATAATTAATATTTATTAGTCCTTTAAACTTTGCAAAGCACTCAGCATATATCTGATCCTCACAATGACTACTTGAAAAGGGGCATTGTGGTTATTCTTGCAGATACTCCTAACCCCACTGCACAGTTGAGGAAACTCAGTCAGCATGATCTGCTGTCAGTCATAAGTCAAGTGTCAAAGATAAGATTCAAACCCAAGACCTTCTGCGACAAAAGTACTCTATCCATGGTGTCAGGTGACCTCTTGAAGGATCATTGATCCTGAAAGTTACAAGGCCCAGACTAAGAAACTTTTTAGAGAGAAGAACCATTGGATGGGGCCAAGGGTAGAGGGAATACTCTAAGAAAGTAAAATTTTAAGAACTACATTCTAATATTTTTTTCAATTCATAGCAGAGAAAGATCAATTAATAACTATTTGTAAAGCACCTATTGTGAGCCAGATGACTCAATACCATCTGCATATATTTATATCTGTTAGTATCTTATTTAATTTATATAAGCATGTGTAGATGACCCAAAAGTTTTAGTATTATTTTCAGCTTTAATAGCTTAAAACAACTTGAAGATTTTTGGAATACTTGTAAACTATAATAAAAATTAAAAATCATATATTATCTACAGAAATTTTTTCTTTAATCATAGCTTTGATTCGAGAAGTAGAGGTAGAATCCTGAAGAACTCCTTTGACTTACCCTGATCAAATATAATGTCTATCTGTGAGTATTTTGTCGATGAATTATCTAAATGTAAAGACAAGGCTCCTGAATCAATAAATATGATTTACATTCTGATCCAATTTTATAGAAAGTAGGAAGAAGGCTTTGTTAGCAGTTTAAAGACCATCAAGAACACTGGAGGTCTGTCCTTTTCAAAGAAGAATTTGGGGATTTAATTAGATTAATTAGGTGCTGTGTCTAATAATACAAGTCTTAATTCAGAAAGAATTTTTTTTCTAATCACTCTTAATGAGAAGGTTAGCTCTTAGTTTATAATTGCAATTCAAACCTCTCCTATCAAACTCTGGTTGTATAAAAATACTCAAAAATAGTAAATGAAAAGTAAACCCATGTGTCTAAGCAAAAGACAAAATAGAAAAAAGAAGTTCTACAAGTTAGAATATACCAACAAGTGAACAAAATCAAATGCCCTCTCATTTATGTTTTGGGGAAAAAAAGGATCTTAACTCCAATGAAGTGCAAATGAATATACCAAAAAAAAAATCCATTCTCAGCAGACTCTAGAATTGCAAGCCATATATATATATATATATATATATATATATATATATATATATATATATATATATATTCTAAATACAGTCTAAATAGGTAATAAATAAAAGAAAGAAGACACTAGAATTGAAAGGGATTGGAAAAGAATTCTTGGAGAGGGTTGGATTTTAGTTGGGACATGAAGGAAGCCAAAAAAATCTAGTAACCAAAGATGAAGAGAAAGAGCATCATTAGGCATGAAGGTTGGGGGGGAGGGTGTGAGGAGGAAATAGAGAAGATTCCTAGATCCAAGAGATGGAATGCCTTGTTCATGGACTGGGTCAGGAGACTAAATTGAAGAGTACATATCATGGAGTAGGAAATAATAAAAGAGGAAAGACCTAAGTGGTTTGGTTTTGAAGGCATTTGAACCACAGAGGATTTTTTGTATATGATTCTGGAGGTGATAAAGAATCCCAAAAATTGAGTAGGGAAGTAAAATGGTCAGACCTTCACTTTAGGAAGATCACTTTGGTGGAAGAATGAAGGATGTATTGGAGTGGAAAGAGACATAATACAGGTAGACCTGCTAGCAGGCTATTCAGTACTCCAAATAGGAAATGAAGGGAGACTGCTCTAGAGTAGGGTCAGTGTCATAAAAGAAAAGGAGGGATATTTGAGAGATATTTCAAAGTTGAAATAGACAGACCCTGCCATCAAATTAGATGTAGGGGTGATATATAGTTAGAAATTAAGAATGGCCCCGATTAGACTGGAAGGATTAAGGATTAAAAGAGAAGGCAGGGAAGGGATATGAGGGAATAAGGGTTAAAAAAGATAAAAAGATAAAGAGTTAAACTTTAGACATGTTGATTTTAAGATGTCTACTGGATACCCAATTTGAAATGTATAAAAGGCATCTGGAGATATGAGGATGGTAGATTTGAGGAGATGCAGCATAGAGATGGTAATTAAATTTTGGGGAACTGATGAGATCAAAAAATGAAGTGATGAGATAAGAGGGTTCAGCACAGTGTCCTGAGAAATTCTTACAAGGAAGAGGTATGATCTGCATATGAACCCAATAAAAGAGAAGGAGCAGTCTAATAGGTAAGAGAATCAAGAAAGGAAGTACATGAACATCTAAGAGTGAAGATAGTATGAACAAGAGGGTGATCAGCAGTGTTAAAGACTAGAAGAGGTTTAAGAGAATGAAGATTGAGGGAACAAAACAATGAATTTCTTGTTAAGAGATTATGAAAGACTATACTACTGAGGCATTACAATAGATTCTAACAAAAAATTGTGACTGAAAGCATAGTATAGAGTAAATGGGGGGGAAGGGTCATTGGTAACTTTGGAGAAAGTCATTTAAGTGGAATGATGAAGTTAGTAACTGGGACATTAAGTATTAAAAAAAGAGGAAGGAGAGAGAGAGAGAGAGAGAGAGAGAGAGAGAGAGAGAGAGAGAGAGAGAGAGAGAGAGAGAGAGGTGGGGAGAGATAAACATTATATGCAGCCTTCTTGAGGAAAAGGGCAAAAGAATTTTGAATAATAGTGGGAATCAAAGAAATGGAGAAAACATGGAAATATTTGCAGGCAATGAAGAAGGAGTTGGGATAAAGAAACTGAAAATAATAGAGTGGGTAAGAGAGGAGAAACAATTTGCTGGAGGAGATGGGCTGGAATGTGATTGGTTGCCAGGTGGAGGGGTTAGCCTCCATAAAGAATTAAGTTCATTTCTTCATGTGAGACAGTGAAAAAATAAGATAGTGAGAGAAAACATGAGTGATATGATATAAGGAAGAGGGAGTTCATTGTGAATGACCTCAATTTTATCTGTAAAACATAAAGCAAGATTCTCAGCTAAGGGGGTAAACCAGATTGAGAGATAGGAGTTCTGAGAAGGGATGAAAATATTTGGAACAGTCGTTATAGAGTGTGATAGTGAGTTGTAGAGAAAGGCAGGACAGGTTTGCTTAGTAGCAGTGAGGACTCAGTTAAGATTGTGTAATATAAATTTATAGTAGGCCCAAATTCAATGATCCAAAATAGGGCTACTAATTGAGGCAACTTAATGAGAACACAATGCCTTGAGTAAAGTAAAGTGCCAACTTCAAGGTTCTGCCTTCAGTTAGAATTTTATTTTTCTTAATACATAACAAACTGTTAATATGAGTTAACATATATACAATACAGATCCATTTTTTATTTCAATTCTAACATCCCAAACTCCTTGTTTTTTAACTTATGTTCCAATTATATAGAGAGAGATAATTTTCAACATAGAATTACATAAAGTCTTCTCCCTCCCACACTTACCTTCCCCATCCAATGATGGCAAGTAATTTGTCATAGCTTACACATGTACTTTCATGCTATACATACTTCCATGTAGGTTTTGCTCTGAAAGAATAATCAGAACAAAAATGGAAAAATCACAAGAAGGAAAAAAATAAAATTAAAAAAGTGACCATAGTGTGCTTTAATTTTCATTCAGATTCCATAGCTATTTCTCTGGATGTGTATGGCACTTTCTATTGCATGTCTTTTAGAATTGTCTTTGATACTTGTATATTGTCCAGAAGATATTAGTCCATCATAGTGATCATCACACAATATTGATATTAAGGTGTGCAGTGTGCTCCTGGTTCAGTTCACTTCATTCAGCATTAGTTCATGTAAGTCTTTCTAAGTTTTTCTAAAATCTGACTGCTCATTGTTAATAATCTTCCATTATATATATATATATATATATATATATATATATATATATATGTATATATATATATATATATATATATATACTGTTCAGCCATTCCCCAATTAATGGTCATCGTCTCAATTTCCAATTATTTGCCACCACAAAAAGAACAGCTATTAGTATTCTTATACATGTGGGTCGTTTCCCTTCTTTGTGATATCTTTGGGCTATAGACCTACAGACCTAGTAATGATATTTCTGGATCAAAGACTATACACAGTTTTATTGTCCTTTGGGCACAGTTCCAAATTGCTCTTCAGCATGGTTGAATCAGTACACAATTACACCACAGTGCATTAGTGTCCCAGTTTTCCTACATCCCCTCCAATATTTATCCTTTGCCTCTTCTGTCATATTAGCCAGGCTGATAGGTGTGAGATGGTACCTCAGAATTGTTCTAATTTTCATATATCTAATAGTGTCTTTGAGCATTTTTATATAACCATAGATTGCTTCAATATCTTACCCTGAAAACTGACTTTTCATATCATTTGATCATTTATCAATTGGGGTATGACATTTTCATAAAAATTTCATTCAGTTCACTATATATTTTAGAAATAAGGCCTTAATCAGAAACACTGTAAAATTGGTTCAGAGCTTTCTGCTTTCCCTCTAATCTTGGTTGTATAGGTTTTCTTTGTGAAAAACCTTTTCAATTTAATGTAATTGAAATTATCCATTTTGTATTTCATAACATTTTCTATTTCTTCTTTGGTTATAAATTCTCTTCTCCATAAGTCTGACAGATATAGGATTCCTTGCTCTTCTAATTGGCTTATAGTAAAGCATTTTATATCTAAATCATGGGCCCATTTTGACCTTATTTTTACATATGACATGAGAAGTTGCTCTATGTTTAGTCTCTGCTATACCCAACAGTCTTTGTGAAATAATGAGTTCTTATCCCAGAAGTTGAAATCTTTGAGTTTATCACACTATAGATTAGTGTAGTTATTTACTACTGTGTCTTGTGAGCATGATCTATTCCACTGATCCCCACTTTCTTTCTTAGTGAATACCAAATAGTTTTGATAAGTGATGTTTTATAATACTGGTTTTAGATCTGCTATGACTATTTTGCTTTGCAATTTTTCCATTAATTTCCTTGATATTGTTGATCTTTTGTTCTTCCCGATACAGTTAATTTTTTATTCTTTGCTCTATAGAATAATTTATGTGCAGTTTGACTGATATGGTTACTCAATAGGCAGTTTAATTTAGGTAAAATTGTAATTTTTATTATATTAGCTCAGCCTAAACATGAGCAAATGACATTTTTCTAGTTGTTAAGATCTGATTTTATTTGTGTGAATAGTGTTTTTTACTTCATCTAAAGTATAATATATTCTGTTCCACTCTTTTACCTTTATTCTATCTGTATCTCTCTGCTTCATTTGTATTTCTTATAAACAGTATTTTAGGATTGTGATATTTAATTCAATCTGCTGTTTCCATTTTATGAGACAGCTAATCCCACTCACATTCACTATAATGATTATTGAATTCTCTCCATTCTATTTTCCCCCATTTCTCCTTTTTACTTTCCTTTCACCCTTTCTCTCCTCAACAATTGTGCTTTTCATCAGCACCACTTTCAATTAGCCTTCAATTCTATCAGTCTCCCCCTATTACTTTCCCCCCTTTTCCTTCCATATCTACCCTCCCTCCTATTAGACCCTCTTTCCCCTTTCCTTTTCTATTTCTCTATAGGATAAGATATTTTTCTAAACCCAACTGGAAATATATGTTATTCACTCTTAGTAAATTCAATCAGTGCTCACACCCACTATTCTTTCCCTGTACTATGAAATCTTGAGATATGATTTACCCTCTTTTGCCTCCCCTTATCCCATTACATTTTTATGTATTTTATACTATCATATTTTAATCAACTTATACCCATACCCTGTTTTTAAGTATTCTTCTTTCGACTGTCATAAAAGGTATTTTGAGTTACAAGTATACTCCTTTTGATTGTCCTAATAAAAATACAGTTCTTAAGAATTACAAGTATTATTTTCCCTTGTCAGGATGTAAATGTTTTGGTCTTCTTGATTATTTTTTCTTTCCATTTATGCTTTTAAATATCTATTGAGTCTTGTATTTGAAGATCAAATTTTCTATTCAGTCCTGATTTTTTTATTAGATAAATTTGAAAATTCCCTATTTTGTTTCCCCTTGAAAGAATATGATGAATTTTGCAGAGTGGTTGATTCTTAGTTGTAATATAGACTTCTTTGCCCTCTGAAATATCATATTACAGGTCCTCCAGTCCTTTACTGATGTAATTGCCAAGTTATGTATATCCCTAACTGCAGCTCCTTGGTTTTTGAATTTTTCTTTTTGACAGCAAGCAACATTCTCTCATTTAGCTGATAATTCTGAAATTTGGCTACAAATTTATTTGGGAATCTCTTTCAGTAGGGGAACAGTGTATTCTTTCCCGGATTTTTTTTACCATCTTGTTCTAGAAGGAGTTTTTCTTTTTAATCTCCTGAAAGATATTGTCCAGACCCTCTTTTTTAAATCATGATTATTCTTAAGTTATATCTCCTTGGTCTATTTTCTAGGTCAGTCATTTTCCCATGAGGTTTTTTTGCATTGTCTTCCTTTTTTTCAGTCTTTTTATTTTGTTTGATAGATCCTTGCTGTAGTATAGAGTCATTAGTCTCTACCTACCCAAATTATTTTCTTCAGTTAGCTTGGTATCTCCTTTAGCATTTGTCCAACTCTATCTTTAAAAGCACTGATTTTTTTTGTGTTTTTTTTTTAGGTTTTTGCAAGGCAAACAGGGTTAAGTGGCTTGCCCAAGGCCACACAGTGAGGTAATTATTAAGTGTCTGAGACCAGATTTGAACCCAGGTACTCCTGACTCCAAGGGCCACCTAGCTGCCCCTAAAAGCACTGTTTTCTTTTACAATTTTTCATAATTCACTTTCATGACATTTCTTTTCTCAAGTTTTCTTCTACCTCTCTTATTTGGTTTTTAAAATCCCTTTTTAGTTCTTTTAAGAGGACTCTTTGGATTTGAGACCAATTCAGAATCCCCTTTGTGACTTCAAATGTAGGCATCTTGTCACTGTTTTCTTCTTCTGAGATGGCATTTTGGGCTTCCTTGTTGCCATAATAACTTTTTGTTGTTATGGCACTATTTTTTTTTGCTCATTTTGAAAGTTGAGCTCTAATTATGAGGTCATAAGAGCCATGGCTCCAAGTTTTTTATACTGGAGGTCAGGTTCTGGCCACTAGCTTTTTGTACTGGGGGTCTCACATGCTGGCAGCTTGCCTTGTGAATTAGAGAAATCCTACCCAGTTCTACCTGTTGAACCAATGTTTTGGGATTCATAATATGCCTCCTCTATGGAGGTCACTCCTAGGCCAGGTCACTGAGCTAGGATCTGCACTGTAGCTATGAGCCTTCCATTGACTTCCCTGTATAATAGGCTGCACTCTCTTTTTATCCAAGTGAAACAGTTATTTCCTGAAGTCTCTCTCCAAGACATCCTGAGCTGAATAGTTGGTTCATTCTGTCTTTTTTGTGGGTTCAATCACTTTGTAGTCTATTTAGAGGTATTACTTAAAGTTATTTCAGAGGACAACTGACAAAAACTTTGAAAGCTTCTTAGCTTCTTTCCACCATTTTGACTCCACCCAGAAGGTCAAACCAACCTCCTTCCTTAAGGCAGTGTCTCCTGTTGGAATTAAATGAAGGTATTCAAAGATATAATGACTATACTATACTATCTACAAAAATAGTTCTTCATCAACTTATCTCATAAAAGCTTCATAACTGAAATATTGAAGTTATAAATGGTCAAATTAACTTAATGGTTCTAAAAAAATAAGAAATGATTAGTCAAGCAATGAGAAAGTGACAATTCTGCTCTACACAACACTGTTCTGACCACATCTGAAATTTCATGTTGAATTTTCAGGACAGAACTTAAGAAAAGACAATGGTAATTTGGAGTCCATATGGATTAGGATGCACAGAATAAGTTAATTGAACAAGCAGGCATGCAATAACCCTTATGTGCAAGGCACTGTGCTAGGTACTGAGGATATAAAAAATGAAGTAGACCCTACTTTATAAAAGTAATTTATGTTCTATTGGGGAAACAACATACATAATTGTGAGTGTATGTTGTTTTTCCATATAGACATATATAACACAAAGAATTATAGGAGGTTGGAACTATCATTTGATTGGGAGGGGGCAGGAGGAAGTGGTCCAAAAGGCATCATATAGATGGGTGGCACTGAAATGAGTTTTAAAGGTAGATAGGGACACCAAAAAAGCAGAGAGAGAAAGAGAAAATGTTTTGTAAGCATGATATCCAAATAATACAAATTCCTAGAGGAAAGATACAAAATATTGTACTTAGCCAATAGTTTAATTTAAATAGACAGTAGGGAACATCAAAATGAATAATATGTTATAATTCAGTGTAATGTTGCAATAATCCAGGCAAGAAGTGATGAAACTATGAATTAGGGTGATAGATTTTTGAGTGGAAAGAAGGGAATTAAGATGAACCATTCTGCTGAGAGGAAGAATAAACAAGACTTGAGAAATGATTGCTTTAAGGAGATGAGAGAGAATTGGGAGTAAAGGGTGAGTGCAAGTCTTTAAACTGGAGTAACTAGAACAATAGTAGAACTGTCAAAAGAAACAAGAAAGGTAAAAGATTAGTGGGTTTATAGGATAAAAAATGAATATTATTTTAGACACAATAGGATATGTCTAAGTGAGTTGGTAGTGTGGAAGTAGAACTCTGTTTATTATTTCTAATTCTTCTCTCAATCTCTACACACACACATATACATATATAATATATTTTGATATGTATATATCTTCATATATGTGCATGCATATTTCTAATATCTATTTATATATGTTTTTAAACATACAGAGATAGAGACACAGAAAGAGTTTTGTCTCAATTCCACTTAAAATCTACCAAGTTAATACATGATGTTGACTCAGTTGATAATCCTCTTTAATGTTCTTCAGGGATCAAGAAAACATATCAAGGGAAGAACCTTTAGTAATGAATGTACTTTAGCAAACAGTCAGAAAATATCTTTAACTGTAAAAGAGTTTGCCATGGTCCCACATTCAGCTCACTTTTTTCTGATGACACGAGTAACTTCCCTCCTTTTGTAACCATTCATGCTCAAGATGATGGAATAATTATTGGTAATATGCTAAAACCTACTTATACCTATTACTCATAGGCATTCTTATTCCACTAATATCAAGGTGCTTCCTTGACCTAGAAGAAGATGAAGGATTTCAAGATTATACCATTTGAGGATCATTGAAGGAACTTGGAATGTTTAAAATGAGAATAGAAGATTTAAGCTAAATATGTTAGATACATTTGTGCGTTTGATGATATTTCATGTGTATTTGTGTGGTATTCATTCTTTTTCAGATATGTCTTTGCCTAAAAAAGGTGACTTATGAATCATACATCCAAAATGAAAGGGGTTAGAGTTTTTCTACTTATCCCCTAAGGGTCAAGAACAGATAGAACAGTTGATAGGACATTATGAGAGTTTTATTTAAAATTGAATTAAGCAAAATACTCAATAATTATAATTATTTATCAGTAGAATAGGAAATGAACTTGCCCAGAAAGTAATAGATTTTCCCTAACAGCATATCTTCATGCAAAGACTGCATGGCCATTTGTGGCAATGATGTTGAGGGCATGTATGTTTAAGAATTGGGTTAAACAAATTGGCTGCTGGGGTCCCTTCCAACTCTGAGAATTCTGTAAATCAGTAATTATTATTATTTAATAGGTTATTTAAAGCCTTCAGATTATTTTCAGGATTTCTTACTCATCTTCTTGTAAATCTTACCTAAGAAAGCACAGGACAATCAAATTAACAATTCCTTTAACCACTGAGAAATTACATAATCCTATCATTAATGATAACATACTATTGTTTATGGCATTAATGAAGATTCAAACCTAAAGCTTCAGGCTGATTTCAGGTGGTCTATTTTCCTAATGTTTACAAATAAATGACATTCTTATTATTTATGAGAAGCTGTTCTAATTTATAAGTCTCACCTTTGTCATGCACCTTTATCATTCTATCCTTAGGAGGTATTAATTAAATTTAATCTCCATCAGTACTAAGCAAAGATATAAAACAGTTATAATTACCATGCTCAGATTTAGATATTTACAAAACTATCTGGGTAAATGAAAGCAGACTTGGAATATTTATTAATTGTATAGGCCGACTACTTGCTGTATGATTAATTAGCTACCATGAAAATACTTTGATGTTGTATTATTTTAGAATTTCAGTAAAACAGTCAGCATCACTGACATTTCACAATCATTCCTTCAATCAAGCATAAGAGTCTATGCCAACTGTAAAAGTGTGATGCTATGATAATATCCATATTTTCCAAATTTATTCCTTACCTCAATGAGTAGGAAAAGTGTAATTGCTGTCAACCTAAATAATTGATTTTTCAACTAGTTTTATCAATGTAGAGAAGAAATATATTGTTTTATTTTGTTTTGTTTTGTTTTAATTCTTGTCTTTAAAAGTAATATAGTCCATTTCTATTGGGTGGTTATTCTATTTATAATGACCAATATTATTCTTTTTTGGGGGGGGTTTGCAAGGCAGTGGGATTAAGTGATTTGCCCGAGGTCACACAGCTAGGTAATTATTAAATGTCTGAGGTTGTATTTGAACTCAGGTCATCCTGACTCCACCTCTGGTGCTCTATCCTATACACCTAGCAGCCCCAACCAATAACATTTAATTAACACTTTCATAGAGTTGCTAGGTGGCACAGTGGATAGAGTGCTGGGTCTGAAGGCAGAAAGACTTGAGTTCAGAGGTGGCTAGGTGGTGCAATGGATAAAGCACTGGCCCTGGAGTCAGGAGGACCTGGGTTCAAATCCGGTCTCAGACACTTAATGATTACCTAGCTGTGTGGCATTGGGCAAGCCACTTAACCCCATTTGCCTTGAAAAAACCTAAATAAAAAAGACTTGAGTTCAAATCTAGCCTTAGCCATATGACCCTGGGCAAGTCAGTTAACTTCTGTTTGCCCTATCCACTGGGTAAGAAAATAGAAAAGAAAATTCCATGAACAATATGGACTTTCTACACAAAAATTAACCAACTCAACAACAAAATCAGGGGACTTTATGGCTCATAGTTAATATACTCAAATTTAATATTTATTCAAGGAAATTCCATATATATATATATATATAAATTCTATATATATATATATATATAAACTATGTGATTTATTGAGTTTCTTAAATTAAAAACTGGATAAGATTCTACTACTACCTCTCTCTATTTAAAAAAATAATATTTGATTTAAGATAATGATGCCTCTACTGAAATTAATCTTATGCCTTTAATTATTCAAGTCTCCAGCTTTTCTAAAAGCCATTCTAATTATTCCCATTGTTCAGTAGAATTAATAAAATATATGTTTCAATTCAAAAGCTTTTAAACTGGGGCTACAATGTTCTCCTACACTTTTAGCAATTTAAAATTTTCACCTCTTGAGGAAAAAAATGTTGATGGCAAACAATATTATTTTTTTTTATTAAAAATAAGATTTGCATTTTTATCCTTAGTGTAACTTGGGAAAAATAGATCACCAACATTAGCTTCTTTCTTTTTGATCAGCAAATCCCACCTCTCAAATTATCTCATTTACACTTTTAAAAATTTTATAGTGCTAATATTCTTTTATGATCTGTTAAGTTTATCAGCTAACAAGATTTTATGTACCTTTTCTGGTGTTCTACCCTTGAGAGAAGAAGATTTTTATTTATTCTAAACAAATAAAATGCTATATAAGTCTACAGTCTTCAATTCTGGGAAAACATTAGCTACTCTCATTAGTATATTGAATCTTGTTATATCTGCTAAAGTATAATAGAGAATATAGCTATACAACATTTTAGCACCATTGAAAGTAAAAAAATGATACTAGAAAGCCTAAAAATTCATTATGATTTCTATTTCATTATTTAAAATGTATCTTCAAGATTGTGACTACTTATTTCTTTATTTTGAATAGTAGGTAAGGATCTATCTAGCCTTTGAAAGTTAAGGCAAGAGATGGAAATGTTGGTAAATGTGTGTACCATGAAGGAGATGTCAAATTTAAATTTAAGTAAGAGGAATTAAATTGCCTTACCCTTTCCTAGCCTCTACTCCTATGTGAGCAATATGATTCCCCAAAGTCTATTTCCTACTGCTATATATAAATGATTTGTAGTGATGACTTTCTAAGATCTCATGTACTTCTTATTAATATCATATCACATATTATAGAGAACTTTAGAAGATATACTTATGGTTAACACAAGCCTACAGTCAAAAATGTGAAACTTCTTAGAAAGATTCAAGATAGAGGGTGTCTCATAACTCTTCAGCATCAGATTCTTGAGCTATATAGGAATATCTGAGTTTAAAAAATGTATATTTTTGATGTCCCTTACTGAACTTTAGAAAGTGATTCTGAAGAAAAATAAATGAGAAATATTGCTGACTCAGATACCTTTTAGCTATGTGATCCTACTGGGCAGGTTATTTAATCTCTTTTATACTTTACTTTCTTCATCACTAAAATGGGGCCATTGTTATGATCAAATGAAATGAAAATGAAAAATATTTAACTGACATTTACCTTCTGCTTACCATTCACCTGCAACTGCTTTCCCAGACAGCATACTGTCCAAAATCTCATCATTCTGCCAGATGAAACCAAGTAAGAATCTTATATTTTCTCAGGATTACTTGTCCCCTGGAGGCCCTCCCTCTCTCTGTTTTAAAAGAGTAGAGGATCAATTGGAGAATTCCTCTTATTAAATCCACCTATTCACCTCATCATTTTGTGTCCTGCTCTACTGGACTTCATGGTCTCCAGAATCACATCATTAGGCAAAATGAAATCAATTCTGAAACATACTTCTCATCCCCTTGCTCTTGAGGCATTTCCCTTTCCCTGGTTGAAGATGATGGAATGTAAACAATAGAAAGTTGCTCTTATATCTTTCTTTTAAAGAGGGTCATTCATCATTTCCCACCAGGTTTCAAGACATCTTGCTGCCCTTGACCTCCCCTGTCTTAGTTCCTCTTCAAGTTCTATCTTCCTTCATTAGATACATGTACCTAGTATTTAATGTATTTAATATATAGTTGTTATTCTTCCTCCTTCACAGCATGACTAATATAGGAATATATTTTGATTGATTTATATGTTTTGCATATGTACAACCTATATCAATTACCATTTTAGTGAGAGAGTAAAAAGGGAAGCAGAAAATTTGGAACTCAAAATTTGAAAAAATAAATGTAAAAGTTATTTTATATGTAATTGGAAAAAGTAAAAATAATACTTAAAAATAAAACAAAAAAGGTGCATAGGAAACAAAAGAAGCAATATACAATCATAATATTTATGAGAATAATAACTAAAACTTTGAGAAAACTGGGAAGCATAATGACAGAAATCTGGTTTAAACTAATATCTAAACCCTTCATACACAATATGCTTGATACATGTATATGACTCAGACTAAAATGTTATTGGATAAAGATAGGGACTCGTTTGTGTTTTCATTGAGCCAATAGCTCTCTAGATTTTCTTATTTTATATAATTCTTAATTAGAGGAAATTGAGATTACATAAAACTTTGGACTTTGAGTCAGAAATATCTGAGTTTAAATGTGATCACAGACATTTAATGACTCTGGTCAAGCTATTTAACTTCTCTCCAGCCTTAATTTTATATGTATATATTATATGTATATCACATATAATATATACATAATAGGGGTAATAATGCCAATTTCACAGGTTTGTGATGAGCTTCAAATGACACAGGATATTTAAGGGATTTTTATATGCATTAAAGCAGTTAATAAATATTTATTAAACATCTATTATGTGGCAAGTTTTTTTCTGGTAGAAGGTCTAATTTTACTGGGCTTGAGGAAAGACAGAGAAGACAGGAAATAGAGGTGAAGAGGGACATTCTGTGCATGAGGGACAGCCAACATGCTCAACAACCATACCCTAGAGAACTGTCTCAGCATTTGATTAAAACAGATTGAAGCTAACCAACAATCCTCAAAACTGTCAGAGAGTTAAGGGGATGTTTACCCCAAGCA
This sequence comes from Macrotis lagotis, assembly GCF_037893015.1. Classification (NCBI taxonomy): domain Eukaryota; kingdom Metazoa; phylum Chordata; class Mammalia; order Peramelemorphia; family Peramelidae; genus Macrotis; species Macrotis lagotis. Next base: position 269,164,341 of record NC_133659.1, on the reverse strand, counting down.
TGAAGTTGATGGTGATGTTTGTTCTTCATTCTTGAAGAAGACCCTGACATCAGGGAAATGTTTCCATGATAAGTACATGAAGTGGATTTTATAAAAGGGGATACTGTGCTAAGTCGCCTGCTTCACTTTCTCCTCCAGTCATCTGGGTCCAGTGGCCAGATATGAGTCAGGATGTTTGGAAATGGTCCCTATGGAATGGCCAGATGAGAATAATTTATTCCAATAGCCATGAAAGTGACTGAAATAGGCAATGTAGAACACTGAGATTGTTCAGGGATCAAAGATGCCAAGGTAAACCATTACATCCCAAGTCATCACTGGCCATTTTGAGTTTTTTACTGCCACTGGACTTCAATAACTCAGGAAGAGAGAATGAAATTCATGACTTTGTGCAGTTCCACCTCACTTAAATCCAATTTATCTAAAGATCAAGATATTAGCCCCATGATGTCAACTGAGGCAAAAGACAAAAACATGAAAAGATAAAGAAAATGAAAAATAGTGTGTTTTCATCTGCATTCATCAGTTCTTTTTCTGGAGAGCATTTTTCATCATTTTTGGGATTGTCTTAAAGCAATAGCAAAGTCATTCCCTGAGGATCATCAGGAAATATTGTTGTTACTGTATACAATATTCCCTTGGTTCTGCTCTTTTCACTTTGAACCCATTCGTGTAAGTCTTTCCAGGTTGCACCTAACCTTTTCTACTAATCTACTTTTCTAATCAGGAGCTAATTATATTTCTATTTCTTTTTAATCGGATCAGTTTTGATGATTACTGCCATCCATCATAATTTGAAATCAAGTCCTTTCTTTTCACTTATTATTATTTCTCTTGAAATTCCTGACCTTTTGTTTCTTCTGAAAAATTTTGTTCTACAGAAAAATATTTGCAACTACAATCTTAAAAGTCAAAAGGACCTTGGAAGTTATGGGGATTTTCTATAAGGTGACAGTAAAAATTGTCCTATATGGATTAGTTTAGTTATCATAGTAAAATTTAGGGAGCACTTTCATGTATTTTGCAATACTATAATGAGCCCCTCCATGACAGAGGGGACACAGCACTAGTCCTGGAATGAATCAGGAAGACCTGAGTTCAAATCCAACCTCAGAAACTTACTAACTTTATGATCTGAAAAAGTAACTTAACTTCTTTCTTCCTCAGCTTCCTCATCTGCAAAATGGAATATTAGCAGCATTAAATCAAAGAGTTCTTTTGAAGATTAAATGATGTACTATTTATAAAGTGCCTTACAAAACTTGCTCAGACTTTGAGAGGCAGTAAAGAATAGAATGGTCTGGTATGCTCTATTCCATGGAGTCATGACTGAATGACTGAACAACAGCAACAAAACTTAAAAGTGTTATATGTAAATGTCAGTTATTGTTGTAGTTTATTATTGTTAATAATTATTGAGCTGGGAGATAGCAAATGATAAGGTAGAGAATTTTATCACATTATATGATAAAGATGTAATAAAGCTAATAACTATTTCCCAATAATTTGTTTTAGTTTTTTTTGCAAGGCAAATGGGGTTAGGTGGCTTGCCCAAGGCCACACAGCTAGGTAATTATTAAGTGTCTGAGGCCTGATTTGAACTCAGGTACTTCTGACTCCAGGGTTGGTGCTCTATCCATTGTGTCACCTATCCGTCCCTGCTCAATTATTTTTAAAAAGCTTAAAATATCATTACTTGTTCAATCTTACCATTTTTATAGAGTTAAAGGTACCGAATTTAAATACAAATGACAATCACAAGAAACCTAATTTGCACAGTGGAAGATACCTTTCTCCCTACATCTCTGGACTACATGAATATACATGAAATGAAACAATCAATAGGCACAGATTAAAAGCACCTACTATGCAGAAGGCAGTTATGTTAATCTTTAATGACTGAGGATGCTTTAATACTCACCCTCACTTTTTTTCTTATAGCTTTAATGTTATAGGTCAGCATTTGAAAGTGTACATAATTTACTTACTCATTTAGAATCATTGTTGTTCTATTAATATATACTATTGAACACTATTGACCCTGTGATCTATAATGAAGCTCAAATATTTATGAATTCTTTGTGTATATGTTTATTATCGAAAAAAAGGACTCTGTGGTATCATTGACTTGTCATTAGAGATCCTTTAAAACATATATTATTGACTGAGTGCATACTTGTGATGTTCTAGAGAAGATTTATGTCAGGGCAACTGTCACAAATTAATATTAAGTGTCTTCTCATCATAGCTCCACTTTTCAATCAATATGTGTTTTGTTCTCTGTTGAAGCCTGTCTGATTCACCTGGTAATCCCCAATCAGAAAACTCTGGATAATTTCAGGAGATTAAAGGTTGCTTGGATAATGTTCCACTGATATTAAAGTGGGGGGGACTGATTTTCTATTGTACCCCTCTCTCCATATATCTCTACAGTCTGACATCCCCTGTCAGCTCTTTTCAGGCGGAAGAGCTAAAAAGACAGAAGTTTCAAGATAAACCACATAAAAGATAATTTAGTATTGGTAACATTTTCTCATATTGTTTACTCAAATCTGAATTTTTTAAAATTTTTGTTTATTTTTATTTTATTTTTAATTTATGGATTAAAGCAAGCATTTCCATGCTAGTAAAATTATTTTACAAATTTTTTTTAAAAAGATGATTGCAAATGAAATAGAAAATCTACAAAAGTATATATCTGAAGAAGTTTTAAAGTTTTCTGAATTTCCAGAAGATGAGAAACCTGTAATTGTATTAAATACAATGGAGCAGAGGGGGGAGGGGGAGATAAGGGAATGAATTTTAGAGGAGTGGGTAAAATAGGGAATAAGATTAAGGGGGGAAAGGGATAGGGTAAAAAGAGAGACTAAGAAGGAAAATAATGAGTAAAAATTAAATGGAGGAAAACTCACAAATAGCAATTATAATTTTGAATCTGAATTTTTGTTAAAAGTGATTCTCAGGTCTTTGTGACTGCCTCTTTCACAAATCTGCAGATATAGTTCCTCTGATAGTTATTTCAGTCCCATGTAGTGTGCCTCCTTATTAATTCATCCTTCATTCCCACATCCAACATAAGACTGACATTTAATATGCCTACAATATGAGTTAAAAATATAGCACTTTATAATAATAGACTCAGCCATTAGAAATGTGGTGGACAGTGTAAGCAAGGCAGTATCCCTCTGAAAAATGCAGTGCTCAAATCGCAACTGGAATCTTCTGTTCTAAGAGAGATATTGTCCATTAGGAACACATCAAGAACAGAGGAGCTTGGATGGTGAGATGCCTCAAAAATATAATTAGAATGAGTTGAAAAAATTGGAGATATCCTTTAGAAGAAATGGCATGTTACTTACTGAGGCAAAATTATATCCAAATATTTGAAGAATTAACTGTATTTTAAATACTCCATTGTGGGGGGGGGACTAAGAGCAGTAGATCTAAGTTTTGAGTTCCCAAATTGCTTGTCAGAGATCTTCCTAAGAATTAAGGCACTTTAAAAATGGAAAAACTATCTTAAGAGGGATTTAATTTATTCTCATTATGTAGTGATATGTTAGAGAGAGGGAACCAATTATTGAATTTAGGCTGAGCATTTACAATTTGCACATTGATAAATGCTTCAAACAAGGGTTGAATTATTGTTTATAGATTAGAAATTCAGAGATAAAATGTTAAAAATAGAAATTAAGGTTAAAATTAAGCTTTTTTCACCCCTAGAGATTCAATTGTTACACTTATTTAAGGATAAACTCCTGTAACAGAAACTTATGCAATACTGTTGTAGAAACCAGATTTGGATCCCTTAGGAGATTAAACTAGATCTTAAGATCATAGATGTAAATGTGGGGAGAAAAGAAATACAGATTAATCAATCAGCAAGCATTTATTCTGTCTTCTTTGTAATGGGAAGTGGGTTGTGCTAGGTTCAGAAATCCCCAAAATGAAATAATTCCTATTTTCCAATAGATTATGGTACATATATCCAGGCATAAGTATGTAGAGAAGAAATATAAATAGGATAAATTCGAAATACATGCAACTTAGTTATATGTAATGTGGTTAGGAAAGGAAGTTATTAACAGTTGAGGTAAATCAAGAAAGATTTAGAAGATGCTTTCTTTTGGGCTGGGACTGATTTAAATTTTGTTGTTATTTTATTTGTGACCCTATTTGGAGTCTATTTGGAATTTTCTTGGAAAAGTTACCAGAGTGGTTGCCATTTCCTTCTCCAGTTCATTTTATTGATGACAAATAGGGTGAAGTGACTTGTCCAGGGTCACACAGCTAATAATTGTCTGAGGCAGGATTTGAGACATCTTCCTGACTCCAGGTCCCATACTCTATCCATTATGCCACCTAGTTACTGATTTAGACTAGTCCCTTAGTAACTGATACTTGATTTTGGAACTTGCAGATCACTCAGCAGTTACCCAAAGAAGATTTTCTTGGACAAGAAATATAAGAATCTTCAATGAGGATATGTATCTTGGAGACTTTTAGCTGTTTCAGTTGAGTTGCATGAGTTGCCCATCATGATCCCTAAACAAAAGCACACCCATAGTTCCATGTGGCTCTGGTTGCTTGGCTTCCTAGCACAGTTTTTCTGTTAGATATATTAAATCTCTGGTTTCCTGAGGTACCCTTTAATGCCCAGGGGCAGTTATATTTTGATTTTGACCACTAGTTTGCCTGGGTGTTCCTGCACTCTGTTCAGTTAGCACCCTGCTTTCATCTGGAGTGCTATAAAGCTTTTATAGGTAGACCAATGACTTTTATTTAGGGTTAACAATGAGCAACCTTAACTGGTTTCCCTCAGAGCCTAGTGTATGAGATAGTTTGTTACCTCTCAGACTAAGGCTGGAAGAAGTCCTGTAACAAATCGCTACTAAAGCAAAACACTTTCTTCAGTAATACTCATTCCTATGCTTTAGGGTGGTCAATTATACTTCCCCACCACACACACATTTTACCATGGTCCTTTGAACATTTTTAGCATGTTGATGTTTTGAGAAAAACATATGAATGCAGCATATTTCCTAGAGACAACTCTATTGTCTTCCTTTTAGTTAATAAAATATTTCACAAAGGGGAGGCTAGGTGGCGAATAATTACCTAGCTGTGTGGCCTTGGGCAAGCCACTTAACCCCATCTGCCTTGCAAAAAAAACCATTTCATGTTTTTGAGAGTAAGAAATGTCTACTTAGCATCAAGGATTTCCCTTCAATATTTCAGCATTCTTCTTTCAACTTGTGTACATTTTCAGATTTTGTAGAAGTCTTACTGTAATATCCCCCTCTTAAAATAGTTGAGAAAAGGAATAAAAATTAGAAAAAAGCATACATAACATGCCCCCTCAAAAATGTCAATTCTATGTGGGAGCAGATTTACAGTCAATAATTCCTGAAACCAAGAAATTATAAACATCTTAAGTTAATTTTAAATACTCCAGCAACTTCTAAAGTGGAAAATCTCTCCAGTGGAATAAAATATTCTCAAGAACAAAATGTTGAGGCTATAAATGCAAAAGCTATGAGGAGGAAGAAGGGGAAGATGTCTAAAGAGATTTACATGTGCATATTTTTGTGTATATTAGAAATATACACACACAAACCCACTGATGTGCATATGTTTATATATATTATATATGCATAAATTATACACACATATAGTATATGTATTATCTGAAAAATTGTGAGACAAATAAAATTACCAGCTAATGAATTGTGCCACATTCTTGAATGAATTAAAACACCTGTAGTTTACTTACATCTTTTGCAGACATATTTGGAATGGTACCTATCAAGGATCCTGAAAATTTTCACAATACTAATTGAGTTTATTTAAATTCCCTTTTCAACCATTAGGTTCTTCTGTCTTCTTCCATGAAAGTTCATACTCTCTCCTGAGTATCATGAGTCAGAGAAGGTAACAGTGTCTTAGAAAAAAGGTAATAATGTCTTAGAGAGCAGATAAGTCCTAGCAACAGAAAGCACTTTTTTAAAACAGAAAGGTAACTTAAAAATTTTTAGACATGAAAGGACGTCTAGTCAAGAAGGCAGAGAGAAGACAGGCACAGTTCTAAAGTTTCCTGATCTTTCCCCATCTATGATATGAAACAAACCTCTTAACAGAAATCCAACCCACAAAACTCAGAAAGAAAAGCCAGGAGAAAGAACATCTTCCTCAGAATTTGTCTTCTACAGCTGTGGTCACAGGTATGTGAGCAGAAAAACCAGCTTAGCTGACAATAGGGAGAGGGATGACTTCACCCCAGGGTAGAGCCCACCATGGATTGAAGACAAAAGTATTTAACAGCTTCAATCACTCCCTTCAGGCTAAGGGAGCAGGCCTCAATCAAAGTCACAGACACTCCAGAGAAAGCAACCAGCACCTCCTACTGGCCAGCTGGAGAAATTGCACTCAGTGAGTAAAGCCTCTAGGGATCCCAACACCAAACCTCTGTGAACAGCCCCTCCCCAACCCAAGGTCTTAGCAAACTGAAGAAAGGTAAGCAGAAAGGTGGATCCATAGAAATTTTTTATTTTACTTAAGGGTTTTTTTGCAAGGCAAATGGGATTAAGTGGTTTGCCCAAGGCCATACAGCTAGGTAATTATTAAGTGTTTGAGGTTGGACCAGAACTCAGGTACTCCTGATTCCAGGGCCAGTGCTCTATCCACTGTGCCACCTAGCTGCCCCCCCCCATAGAAAAATTCTTGGAAGGAAAAGACCCTAACTCAGAAAGACCTAGAACCTTTGAGGAGAATATGATTTGATCTCCAGCACGGAAGGATTTCCTTGAAGAAATAAGGAAGGAGTTTAAAAATCAATTGGAAAATTTGGGAGACACAATTAATACCTTGCACAACAAGAAAACAAATCATTGGAAAATACAATTGGTCAAATACAAAATGAGAATAAATCTCTCAGATCATCAATTATATAAATAAAAAATGAGAATAAATCTCTCAGATCACCACTTGGACAAATACAAAATGAGAATAATTCTCCAGATCCTCAATTGGGCAAATGCAAAAAGAAAAATTCTCTCAAAATCTCAATTGGTCAAATTGAAAGCTCTTTCAAAAGTAGAATTGACCAAGTGGGAAAAGGAGTTGCAAAAGGTAAATGAAGGAAAACTCCTCCCTAAAAAAAAGGATAGAATTTGCAGAAACTAATAACTTCATGAGACAGCAAGAGCCTGTTAAACAAAATCAAAAAATAGAAAAAATAGAAGAAAATGTAAAATATCCCATCAACAAAACCACTGAACTTGAGAATAGATTGAGGAGGGGCAACCTGAGAATTATTGGACTTCCTGAAAAGATTGAAGAGGAAATAAGCCTGCACTTAATAGGGCAAAGTAGTATTGAAAGAATATATAGATCCCCTCCAGAAAGAGATCCTAAAATGAAAACACCAAGGAATGTTTTGGCCAAATTCCAAAATAATCAGATGAAAGAAAAAATCCTGCAAGCAGCCAGAAAGAACCAATTTAAATACCAAAGTGCCACAATAAGAATTACACAGGACCTGGCTGTATCAATATTAAAGGATCAAAGGGGCTGGAAGGAGATAGTCCAAAGAACAAGGGAACTTGGAATGCAACCAAGAATCCACTATCCAGCAAAACAGAGTCTTCTCTTCCAGGGAAAAGATAGTCAATTAATGAAATGGGAGACTTAAAACAATTCCTGAGGAAAAGACCAGAGTTGAATGGAAAATATGGACATCAAACAGGAGGTTCAAGAGACACATGAAAAGGTTAAAAAAATGGGGGGGGGACTGCTATCCAATAAGTTGAAATTGGTTATATCCCAGCATGGGGAAAAGATTCTCATAACTGTTGAGAATTATAACTCTAACAGAGAGAATATACCTAGCCAGAAGTGATGGACACTCATGACTTATCCATGAGACTGCTATCCAATGGGAGGAAACTGGTTACAACCCTACTTGGGAGAAAGACTCTAATAACTCTCAAGAATTGTAATTCTATTAGAGAGAATGTACTTAACCAGAAGTGATGGATACTCAGGATTTTCAATGACTCAGATAAACTGATTTAAAAACACCTCCTCCTTAAAAAGGGGGGAAAGGAGATGGGAGTGGATTGAATGGGGCAAATTTTGTACCTATGGTAATATAGAGGAAGAAGGGAGAAGATGAGAAACACCTGAATCTTCATCTTATCAGACTAAGCTTAAAGTTAACTTACACATATACTCACTTAATTCAAAAATAGCTAACCTTTCAGGTATTAAAAGGGGAAAAGGGGAGGGGGATGTAGAAAGGGAGGGGAGAAAAAGGCAAACTAACAGAAGGAAGGGAAGGGAAAAAGGAAAACAGGAAAGGGGAAAGAAAGGGGAGGGGATGGATATAGGAGGGTAAACACACTGAAGGGGCAGTATTCAGAAACAAAGTACTGGGGAATACTGATAAGGGGGAAGGGGAAAATAGAAACAGAAGGAGGGAAATAAAGAGTTAGTAATTTTAACTCTGAATGTGAATGGGATGAACTCTCCCTTAAAACATAAGGGAATACAGAGTGGATTAAAAACCAGAATCCTACAATGTGCTGCATATTAAAAAACTGATCTAAAGCAGAGAGAGACACATGTAAAGAAAAGGTAAAAGGTTTTGCTTCTGCTGAAATGAAAAAAGCAGGGGTAGCAATCCAGCTGCAAACATAGATAACATTAAAATAGATATGAAAGGAAACTATATCCTCCTAAAAGGTGCCATAGATAATAAAGTGATTTCAATACTGAATATGTATGCACCCAATGGTATAGCATCCAAATTATTAGAGAAAGAACTACAGGAAGACATAGAGAGCAAAACTCTACTAGTGGGAGACCTCAACCTCCCACTCTCAGATCTAAGATAAATTGAATCATAAAATAAGCAAGAAAGAAGTTAAGGAGGTAAATAGATTGTTAGTAAAGCTAGATATGATAGACTTATGGAGGAAACTGAATGGAGATAGAAAGGAATATACCTTTTTCTATGCAGTACATGGCACTTATACAAAAATTGATCATGTACCAGGGCATAAAAACCTAATGATCAACTGCAGAAAGGCAGAAATCGTGAATACATCTTTCTCAGATCACAATGCAATAAAAGTCATATGCAATATTGTGCCAGGGAGATATAGCCCCAGAACTAATTGAAAATTGAATAACTTCATTTTAAAGAATGAATGGATCAAAGAACAAATTACAGAAAGAATTAACTATTTTATCCTAGATAATGACAATAATGAAACAATATACCAAAACCTATGGCATTCACTCAAAGTGACTGTCAGGGGATATATTATATCTTTAAATGCTTACATGAATAAATTAGAGAAAGAGGAAATTAATGAACTAAATATGTAACTAAAAAAATTAGGGAAAGAACAAATTAAAATTAAATACCAAATTAGAAATTCTAAAAATTAAAGGAGAAATTAATAAAATTGAAAGCAAAACAATCTATTGAATCAATAAATAGAACCAAAAGTTGTTTTTATGAAAAAAAAAACAATAAAATTGATAAAACTCTGGTCAATTTGATTAAAAAAAGAAAGAAGAAAAACCAAATTGCTAGTATCATAAATGAAAAGGTGAACTCACCACCAATGAGGAAGAAATTAAAGTAATAATTCATAATTGCTTTGCCCAACTCTATGCCAATAAATTTGACATCTAAGTGAAATGGTTGAATATTTACATAAACATAAATTGCCCAGGTTAAATGAAGAGGAGATTAAATACCTAAACAATCCTATCTCAGAAAAAGAAATTCAACAAGCCATCATTGACCTCCCTAAGAAAAAATCTCCAGGGAGGCAGAGCCAAGATGGCAACAAGAATGGATCTTGTCTTAGGCACTCTCTCATAAAACTCATAAGCTAACTAACTAAATTTTTGAGAGACGGAACCCACTGAGGGACCCAATGAGGCAGTTCTCCTACTCAAGGTAACCTGGAAAAGAGCAGAAAGGCTCTGTTCGCTAGCGTTCGAGGGGCGACCTACCAGAGGGGTGGCCCACCAGAGCAAAAGAACCTCAGCATCCCAGAGGTAGCCCCAAGGTGCTGGGAGCCACTGCTCACAGCAGCAGAGGAGTTTCCTGAGCTATGCCCTGGGGAGCACCAGGCTTGGGGGAACAGCAGGGGGACCTCTGCCAGAGTGAGCCCTTGAAGTCCAGCCCTCAGGGCACACAGCAAGCAGCCTGGCTGCTGCATTCCAGATCCAGGAAACAGAAGTAGGCAGAGCTGGTAGGCAGGAGCCCCCAGGACATGAGCCCATTGAACCTAGGGAGGGGAGTGAAGAGAGAGAGACTACAGAGCTCTATCCTCTTCCCCAGAACAGGACTCTGGGGCTCTGATTACATTCAGATCCTGATTGCAGTCTAGGCCCCCCATAGAAGAGCAGGGCCGCCCCACCTCAGCCCCATGGCCTGGAGGAGGGAGGCACATATGGTCATTCACAGACCAGAAGGGAGGACAGAGCCTCACACACTGAGACCCTTGTGGGAGTGTCCCAAAAGCTCAGGAAGCACCCCCAAACCAGGCTCAAGCTGGGGAAAAATGAGCAAGCAGAGGAACAAGAGGAACACCATTGAGAAATTTTGCATATGAGCCCAAGAAGGACCAAAATACTCAGTCTGAAGATGAGGAAGCATGAACTCCTGCATCTAAAGACTCCAAGAAAAACAGAAATTGGGCTCAGGTTTTGACAGAGCTCAAAAAAGACTTTGAAAATCAAATGAGGGAGTTAGAAGAAAAACTGGGAAAAGAAATGAGAGAGATGCAGGAAAAACATGAAAATGAAGTCAGCAGCCTAGTCAAGGAAATCCAGAAAATGCTGAAGAAAATAGCATGCTAAAAACCAGCTTAGATCAAATGTATAAAACAGTTCAAAATGTTATTGAGGATAAGAAAGCTTTAAAAAGCAAAATTGGCTAGATGGAAAAAGAGATAAGAAAACTCTCTGAGGAGAACAAATCCTTCAGACAAAAAAAAATAGAACTCAGGGATATTGATGAATTTACAAGAAACCAGGAATCAATACTTCAAAACCAAAAAAAATGAAAAATTAGAAGAAAATGTGAAACATCTCATTGAAAAAGCAATTGATATGGAAAACAGAATTAGGAAAGATAATTTTAAAATTATTGGAATACCTGAAAGTCATGATCAGGAAAAGAGTCTTGACATCATTTCAAAGAATTACTACAGGAAAATTGCCCTGATATTCTAGAAGCAGAGGGCAAAATAGAAATGGAGAGAATCCACCAATCCCCCTGAGAAAGAGATCCCCAAAAAAACCAACCCCCAGGAATATTATAGCCAAATTCCAGAACCCCCAAGTCAAAGAGAAAATATTATAAGCAGCCAGAAGGACACAGTTCAAATATCGTGGAGCTGCAGTCAGGATCACACAGGACTTAGCAGCAACTACATTGGAAGCTCATAGGGCTTGGAATATAATATACCAGAAGGCAAAAGAGCTTAGAATGCAGCCAAGAATCAACTACCCAGAAAGGCTGAATGTCCTCTTCCAGGGAAAAAGATGGGCTTTCAATGAACCAGGGGAATTTCAGAGGTTCCTTTTGGAATGGCCAGAGCTGAACAGAAGGTTTGATCTTCAGATACAGGACTCAGGTAAAGCATAAAGATTGGAGGAGAAAGGGAAAATAGGAGGGACTTGATGATGAACTGCATGTGTTCCTGCATAGAAAAATGACAATGATAATACTCATATGAACCTTCTCAGTTAATAGAGCAGGTAGAAGGAGTTTTTATAGATGAAGCACAGGAGAAAGCTGAATTTGAAGATAAAATATGGTGTAAAAATGGAGTCAATAGAAAAAAGGGAAATGTAATGGGAGAATGAAAAAGGAGAGGGGGAATAGGCCAAGATATTTCATATAATAAGATTTTTCTTTATTACAATGAGCTATTGCAATGATATGGAAGGGGAAAGGCAAGGAGGTATGAGGGAATCTTCACTCTCATCAGAGGTGGCTAGGAGAGGAAACAGCATATATACTCAATGGGGTATAGGAATCTGGAGTAAGAAGGAGGGGGGGACAGGGGGAAGGGGGGTGATGTGAGTGATGGAGGAGAGGATGGAGCATGGGGTGAGAGTGGTCACATATAACACATTTTCTTTTTTACTTCTTGCAAGGGACTGGGAATAGAAGGCCTGTCCAGGACCATAGAGCCAGGTGGATGCTAGGCCTAAGGGGTGGTATGGGGGCTTGGGGCCTCTTGGCCCCTGAGCCAGGGATCTGTCTGCTGCGCCACTCAGCTACCCTACAGCAGAGTCAGAGTGAAAGGAGAGAGAAAATATAATACATGGTAGTGGAGAAATATGAAAGGAGGGAGTTGTGATCAGCAATGGCAGCAGTGGAAAAATATGGTAGTAACTTTTCCAATGGACTTATCATAAAGAATGTGATCTACCTGCAACAGAGTTGCTGGTGTTGAAACAAAGACTCAAGCACATTTATTATTATTATTATTATTATTATTATTATTATTATTATTATTATTATTTTGGGGGGTGCAGAGCAAATGGAGCTGGGTAGCCTGCCTGGGGCTACATAGCAGGGTGATCATGGGGTGTGTCAGGCTGGATTTGGACCCAGGTGTTCCTGGCTCAAGGGCCAATGCTCTGTCTGCCACCCAGCCACCCCTACTATTATTACTATTTTATTTTATTTTGGGTCTTTTTTTTCTTTTTTTTTGGTTTTTGCAGGGCAGTGGGGTTTGGGTGGCTTGCATTTCACATGGCTAGGTGATTGTTGGGTGTACGGGGCCAGATGTGGGCTCAGGTGCTCATGGCTCCAAGGCTGGTGCTCCGTCCATTGCCACCTGGCTATACCTAAAATTATTTCCATTATTTTCTTAATTTTAATTTTTTCTCTCCCCTTTACTTTATATCGCACAAGCGAGTCTATATTTATGGGGGGGGTATTTCATTTACTCTTAAACAAGAATATTTTATTAATGTATAAAAAAATTATTTGTACAAAATGAGAATAAATATTAAATAGAAATAAAAAAAGAACAGAAAAAAAATCTCCAGGTCCTGATGGATTCACAAATGAATTCTACCAAACATTTAAGGCACAATTAGTTCAAATTCTATATAAACTCTTTGGAAAAATAGGGGAACATAGAACTCTGGCTAACTCTTTCTATGAGAACAATATGGTGCTGATACCTAAACCAAGAAGAGTAAAAACAGAGAAAGAAAATTGTAGACCCATCTCCCTGATGAATACAGATGCGAAAATCTTAAATAAAAACTTAGCAAAATGATTACAACAAGTTGTCACTGGGATAATACATTATGATCAAGTAGGATTTATCTCAGGAATGCAGAGTTGGTTCGATATTAGGAAAACTGTTAATATAATTAATTATATCAACAACATACCTATAAGAAATTATATGATCATATCAATAGAAGCAGAAAAAGGTTTTGACAACAATACAGCATCCATTCCTATTAAAAATACTAGAGAGTGTAGGAATAAATGGACTGTTCCTAAGAATAATTAGCGGTATCTATCTGAAACCATCAACAAGCATTATATTCAATGTGGAGAGGCTAGAGGCATTCCCAATAAGATCAGGGGTGAAACAAGTATGCCCACTATTACCAGTACTATTCAATATCATATTAGAAATGCTAGCTTCAGCAATTAAAGAAGAAAAATAAATTGAATGAATTAGAATTGGGAAGGAAGAGACAAAACTCTCACTCTTTGCAGATGATGATGGTCTACTACTGGAAACAATTAGCAATTTTAGCAAAGTTGCAGGTGAAGCATAAAGAATGGATAAATAAATAAATAAATCCTCAACTTTTCTATATATGTTTAGCAATATATAGCAGGAAGAGCTAGAAAGAGAAATTCCATTCAAAGTAACCTCAGACAATATAAAATACCTGGGAGTCTATTTGCCAAGGCAGACTCAGAAACTTTTTGAAAACAATTATAAAACTTTTCTCACACAAATTAAATCAGGTTAAATAACTGGGCAAATATCAACTGCTCATGGATAGGTCGAGTTAATATAATTAAAATGACAATTCTGCCAAAACTAACCTACCTGTTTAGTGCCCTACCAATTAAAATTCCAAAAATTTACTTTAATGAGTTAGAAAAAGTTGTAAGTAAATTCATATGGAGAAATAAAAAGTCAAGAATTTCCAGGGATTTAATGAAAAAAAAGTGCAAAAGAAGAGGGCTTAGCCCTATCTGATCTAAAATTATATTTTAAAGCATCCATCATCAACCTGGCTGATATTGGCTAAGAAATAGAATGGTGGATCGATGGGATAGACTAGGTGCAAGTGCAGGAAACGATTATAATAATCTGCTGTTTGATAAACCCAAAGAGTCCAGCTATTGGGATAAAAAATGATCTCTTTGATAAATACTGCTGGGGAAATTGGAATTTAGTATGGAAGAAACTTAGATTAGACCAACACCTTACACCCTTTACCAAGATAAGATCCAAATGGATACAGGATTTAGACATAAAAATCAATACTATAAACAAATTAAAAAATCAAGGACTAGTTTGCCTGTCAGATGTATGGAAAGGGGAGCAAGTTTATGACTAAGGAGGAAATGGAAAGAATCACCAAAAACAAACTAAATGAATTCAATTACATTAAATTAAAAATCTTTTGCACAGACAAAACCACTGTAACCAAGATAAAAAGAAATGTAGAAAACTGGGAAACTATCTTTACACTAATGATTCTGACAAAGGACTCATTTCTAAACTATACAGAGAACTGAGTCATATTTTTAAAAAAGCCATTCCCTGGTTGACAAATGGTCCAAAGATAATGCAAAGGTAATTTACCGATGAGGAAATCAAAGCAATCCAGTCATATGAAAAATTGCTCTAAATCATTAATTATTAAATAAATGCATATTAAAGCTTCTCTGAGGTACCACCTCCCACCTCTCAGCCTGGCCAAAATGACCAGAAAGGATAATGATCATTGTTGGTAGGGTTGTGGGAAATCTGGGACACTATTACACTCTTGATGGAACTGTGAACTCATCCAACCTTTGTGGAGAGAAATTTGGAACTACACCCAAAAGGCAACAAAAAATGAGCATACCCTTTGATCCATCAATATCACTACTTGGTCTACATCCTGAAGAGATGATGAAAAAGGGTAAAAACATCACTTGTACATAAGTATTCAGAGCAGCCTTGTTTGTGGTATAAAAGAATTGGTAATCAAGTAAATATCCTTAACTTGGGGAATGGCTTAGCAAACTTTGGTATATGTATGTCATGGAACACTATTGTTCTGTTAGAAACCAGGAGGGATGGGAATTCAGGGAAGCCTGGAGGGATTTGCATTGAAGATGAGCAGAACCAGAAAAACACTGTACACCCTAACAGCAACATGGGGGTGATGACCAACCTTGATGGACTCGCTCATTCCATCAGTGCAACAATCAGGGACAATTTTGGTCTATCTGCAGTGGAGAATATCATCTGTATCCAGATAAAGAGCCATGGAGTTTGAACAACATTCAAGGACTATTCTCTTTAATTTAGGAAAAAAACCTGATATCTTATTATCTGATCTTGTTATCTCTTATACTTTATGTTTCTTCCTTAAGGATATGATTTCTTGGGGCATCTAGGTGGGCGCAGTGGATAAAGCACCGGCCCTGGAGTCAGGAGTATGTGGGTTCAAATCTGGTCTCAGACACTTAATAATTGTGCAGCTGTGTGGCCTTGGGCAAGCCACTTAACCCCATTTGACTTGAAAAAAAGAATATGAATTCTCTCATCACTCTCAATTTGGATCAATGTGTAGCATGGAAACAATGTAGAGACCGACAAATTGCTTTCTGGGCAGGGGGTGGAGGGAGGGAAGTAAGATTGGGGGAAAATTTCAAAACAAAATAAATAAAATCTTTAATAGGAAAAAAATGAAAGAATGTATCTTTGTTAGCATAGCCATTTATATTAGACCAAAGTGGAAAATTCTTTATCAATCATTTAGAAAATCAACATATTTGTTTCCTTATATAAGATAAAGGGAATACATTGCTACAAATACTGTGGTCCTGAGTTTTCCTTTGTAAGTATTAAGGTATTATTGAGAAGGGTACTAAAGAAGGCATCACAGAAAAGGAAAAGGAATATAAAATACAGGGTAAAATAGAGTCTGTTATGTTCTCACAAAAACCCACTTGTACTATTAGAAATTAAGGGAAAACAAATATTGATTAAATATTAATTTTCTGACCATATTGGGTAGATAGATAGTATAGTCAATAGAGTGTGGGCATGGCATCAGGAAGTCCTCTTTGTGTGTTCAAATAGACATTTACTAGCTATGTGATCCTAAGCAAGTTATAACCCACTTTGCCTCAGTTTCCTCATCTATAAAATGAGCTGGAGAAGGTAATGGCAAAACATTTTACTATTTTTCCCAAGAAAACTATCTTTGCAAAGAATTGGGCAAAACTGAAAAATGACTCAATAACAACAAAACTGAAACTATTCTAGCACTAGGAATAAGAAGACATAAACAAAATCATTTGTGCTTTCAGGGATCTTACATTAGTTCATACAAAAAAGTGTAATCTCTCTTTCTTTCTGTCTCTCTCTCTGTGTCTTTGTCTCTCTGCATATAAATGTTTGTGTGTGTGTGTGTGTGTGTGTGTGTGTGTGTGTGTGTGTGATTTTAAATATATGGCAAATATTGGGGGAGGAGTTCATGGAGCTGAATTTTAAAGAAAATTATGAATTCTATGAGACAGAGATGAGGGGAGAGTCCATTCTGTCTGCTTAGGAGTCCAAAGCAAAGACATGGAGACCAGAGATTTATTTATATTTTTAAAACAGTATCTAATATTTAAAAAACTAACTGAGGCAAATCTCACATTAGATATGTTTTAGTATAAAAGGCAGGCAGGAAAGGATGGGTCTAATGACCCTGCCTCTGGCCAAGAATACTTGATGTTACAATTTATTTTTATAAGAATTGAACAAAAATGAAAAAAAAGAAATCACCAAATTGGCCAATATAATAGAAACTAAAGATCACTGTTGTCTGCTTCAAAGGAAGGGAGCATAGTTCCTACCTACCACTAGGACCACTGCTCTCTAACTCTAAGGAGTGCCTTAGTAAAATTATAGGGCCTAGCTACATTGTGAGGTCCCTGCTAACAGCTGACTTGTTGGTGATTTTGGAATTAGAGAAGACCACCCATTAAAGATGGGACAAGGTCAGATTGCCCTAGCCAGGTTTTCCTAGCTTCTCAGCTTGGAGAAAATACTGAGAAAATGTTTCATGAGAATATTAAGAACAGAATTTTTCTTTAACTAGAAGCAACTGCATCATTGGTAACTCCCTTCAGAGAGAGGAGGATTGAATTTTAGTGCACATAAGCTTCTCCACTCAAACTTCACAGAAGAGGCTTCAGGTTTGACAGAATATTGTTAGAGTATGAAATCTAATATAAGATACAGGATCAAAAATTAATTTCTTCCATTCTAAAATGAGACACAGACTCAAGATAGAGAAGTGAGAAGATGCAATACAGCCTAGGTTCCCATTAAACCTCCTCCACAGAGACCTAGAAAATTCAACAAATAAAATTCTGCTTAAGATAGATAAGAAACAAGTCAATTTTCCAGACCAGAGCAGCTTAGGGGGACAGAGAGATTAAGGACCTTAGAAACAGGATCTAACTATGAGGACACATGGTGCTGAGTATTCTGGTGTCCAGGAACTGAAAAGGGGATCAAGATTGGACACCAGGGTCAGGAAGCACTGAGGTAGAAAGAGATCCTAGAGGATCCCTGAATTAGCTCTGAGCATGGGAATAAATGCCATCTGATAGTTCTGTCACCCACTCCTAGTTTCAGAGGGAAGAGGAATGGTAGGAAGCTTGGGTTCTAGCTGTATACTTTGCAAGAACAAGTTCCAGAAACTGAAATAACTGTCTGACTCTGGTCCTATAGACAGAGCAACAACTCATTCCTAGTCTCTGGAATTTCAAGGAAAACTCTGGAATTGCACTGGAATGAATACCACAGTATTGCCAGACCAAAAGGAAACTGACTTTGAAGCTATTGTTTCTCAGTAGGAAGAGTGGTTGAGAAGAATATTATTTTGCTGAAATTCTGAACCAGTGACAGACTGACGACAGGCTGAAAACTGCATCAGGAAGTTGCAGGGAACTCAGGCTAGGAGGACAATGAGCAGATTTGGTCAATGATGATGTTACTTTGGGAATATTGAAAGTTTTCAGGTCCTAAGCTTGATATGAAAGTACCAGAAAGATATGAGAATAGAAGCTCAGTCCAGAAATCCTCCCCCTCCCCCAAAACACTGCAGAGAATCTAGCAGTAATATAAAGTCCCAAATCCAAAGTCAAGAAATAGGCTAGAAGAATGAACTGCCTCCCAAAATCTCACCCTAAAATCGTTGATACTGATGTTGATGTTGATGCTTGTGATAGGATAGTTCAAAAAAATAAACTCAAAGAAAAATAAAGACCTCAAAAAAAGTAAAGTTTCAAAGAAAAAGGCAGCTTTTAAAATAAGTCCAACAATAATTTCTACAAGAGTTTTAAAAAAATGAGAGGGGTATAGGAAAAAAATAGAAAAAAGCAAGAACTTAGAAAACATAGGGAGAGAATTAACAGCCTGGGGAAAGTGATGCTAAATTTTACTGTAGAAAATAGATTTTTTAGGAGAAAAGTACTTTTATTGCCAAAAATTGGAAATAAAGAAAATGCTCTTTACTTAGGGAATAGCTAAACAAGTTATGGCATATGAATTTAATATAATATCATTTTTTAAAGAAATTATTAGCAGGCAAATTCAGAAAAATCTGGAAAGATTTACATGGACTGATACAAAGTAAAAAGAGCAGAACCAGGAGAACATTGTACACAACAACAGCAAATATTGTTTAAATGATCAGCTATGTATTTCTTAGCTCTTCTCAGCCATATAAGACTATTCTAAAGGACTCATGATGGAAAATGATATCCACATTCAGAGAAAGAATTGATGGGGTATGAATGTAGATCAATGTAACTATCCTATTTTCATTTATCTTTTTTTTGTTTTTTCTCATTAACCCAAGTTATTGATTACTGCTAGTTTGACTAATAAATTATTTGTGCTCAGACCATCCTAATAAAGTTTACATTTCTAGACCATGTAAAGAACTAAGTCAAATAAGTAAGAATAAAAACTAATTCTCAATTGACTAATGGTCAGAAAATATAAATAGAGCATTTTCAGAGAAAAAACTACCCAAACTAACAATAACCACATAGAAAATGCTCTAAATCACTATTGATTAAAAAATGGAAATTAAAAATAACTTTAAGGTACCATCTCATACCCACTGGATGGCTAACTTGACTTAAGGAATAATGATAAATGCTGAAGTAATTGTAGGAAAACAAACACTTTAATTACATGCTGATAAGCTTTGAACTCTGAAATATTCTGGAACTGAATTTGATACTTTGGCTTAAAAATTATTAAACTGTTCATACCTTTTGACCCAGATATCATCACTCATGATTTAAGAAAAAAATTAAAAGGACCCATATGTACAAAAATGTTTATAGTAGCTTATTTTGTGGAGGCAGAGAAAGGTTTTGTTTTTCTTACCTTCTCAATGGATGAGAGAGATAGAAGGGAAAAGAATTAGGAACTGAATAAAAAAAAGGAAAGAAAAACAGTAAGAAGACCAATTTGTTGGAACCATAGACTGAAAGGGGGTAGCAGTTGATAATAATTCTGAAAATGCAGTTTTGAGTCAAGTTGTAAAGTTTTAAAATGCAAAAGAGAAACATATTTATAATATCCTAGAGGTAATAGGAAGCTAGGTGGTGCAGTGAATAAGGTGCTGGGACTAAAGTCTGGAAAACAACTTTCTGACTTCAAATATGGCCTCAGACTCTTAATAGTTGGGTGACCCTGGGTGAGTCATTTCACATTTCACCATGTTTGCTTCAGTTCCTCATATGTACAATTTACTAGAGAAGGAAATGAGAAACCATGTTTCCAAGATAACTCCAAGCAACGTCATGAAGATTCAGATATGACTGAAACAAATAAAAAATAGAGATAATACGAAGCCACTAGATCTGTTCTTTTCTCTGCACTCTCTTAGCCTTCAAATTTGTTAAGGATCATATGATCTTTCACATGGACTGTTGCAAAAATCTACAAATTGGTCTTCATACATTGATCTCCTTCCTCCCCAAGCTATTCTTCCCATAGTTACCAATGTGGTCACAAGTTTAACTATTGATCAAGAAACTTCAATGAATGTGAAGACCAAGTTGTTATTAAAAAGAAAAAGTATTGTGAGGAATGTAGGGTGTTGGTCTTCACAGGGTGTGGAGGGGGGCCCCTTTAAAATACACTACAAAGGGGAAATGGCCCCAGTCAATCACAAAACTGGGAGAGTTCTTCCAATCCCATTCCAAAAATAACAAACTAGATTAGAATAACCTAGTCTTGACCTTCTCCTTTATACATTCTCAAAGAGATCTATCTGTTTTTGCTCATTATTATAATGAGCTGGGTGGGGAAATATATAGGAATCAATGTATCAATTAAATTTGGGACCCCAGTCTATGGTTAGCATGAAGGGACAGGAACAAAGTCTTTCAAAGTGCATAAAAGAGTTTATATGTTGGGATTTCCCCACCCCTCTCTCCCACCATGAGAGAAGTGTGCCATTTTGTTAAGATATCTTAATAAAAACAATTTTAGTCTCTCTGAAAAAAAACAAAGAAACTTCAGTGGATCTCTTGAATCCATAAAGATTCTTAACATAGGTTTCATAGACCTTTAAAATATATTTTGATAAATGTATTTTGACAAAAGTAATTTCTTTTGTTATCCTATATATTTTATTTTCTGTATTTGAAAACCACTATTCAGAAAAGGTGTTAATGGCTCCAATAGATAGCCAGAAGAGTCTATAATATGAAAAAAAATTATCAACCCCTGCTCTAGAGTAAAATGAAGTCGTTTGAATCTTTTTGTAATTTGACTCTACTTTATTTTTCCAGAATTATTTCATTTTATTATCTGTATCCATTCACTTTTATTCAAGATTAAGCAAGCAGAAAAAATTGCATCTCATTGATCCAATTATGCAATGGTCAAAACTGGCTATCCTGTTTTTTTTCCTTCCCCATCTTCTTTTCTCTAAAAACTCAACATTCAACTCCCTTTTCCTATAAATATTTTACAAATGTTGATACCCTTTTTCCTAGAATGTTCTCCCCCTTCTTTTTTGCTTCTTGGAATGCCTAACTTCCAAAAAAAGATCAACTCAAATATCAAATACAAGAAAGTGTTTCTAATTTTCACAGTTGTAATGCCTCTCCAGTTTCTTTAATTTATTTTATTTTTATTTTAGATTTACTTGCTTGTGAACATCAGTGGCAAATGCGAATAGGGACCACTAGTCCATATGCAAGGATTCTTGTTGGATGCAAGGTGGCATCTTTTTAAAATGTAATATTATCCATGTTTTACTATATTTTATTGATTTTGTTAAATATTTCCCTATACTGTAATTTGGTTGGACCACTTGAGAGTGTAGTACAGAGTGTATTTAGCACCTCTAGTATAGATAGCTTGTTGTTGTTTTTCTTTCCAATAACTCTATGATCTCCTTGAAGGTAAGACTATTTCTTGTTGGCGGTGGTGGTGATAATGATGATGATGATGATGATGATGATGATGATGATGATGATGATGATGATGATGATGACCATGTTGAGTCATGTCTGACTCTGTGACTCCATTTGGGATTCTCTTGACAAAGATACTGGGGTGGATTGCCATTTTCTTCTCCAACTCATGTTATAGAAAAAGAAACTGAGGCAATCAGGGATAAGTGACTTGCCCTGGATTAAATAGCTAGTAAATATCTGAGGTGGGGTTTAAATTTAGGTCTTACTGACTATTGAAAATAAACTGAATGAAATGGATAGAATTGAATTGAATTTTGTGGGTTGATTAGATGATCTCTAAGTTTTCTTCTCCCTTTAATATTGAATGATACTTAATTCTACAGATATCATGGTAGATTTGCAGAGAAATAATTGCAAGTATATAATCTTCCCTTTATTTTTAGAGGGTAGGGAAATTTTCATATCCATTCACATCTATTCAAGGCTCAGCAAGCTGCCCCTGGTCTCCCACAATCTTTAGCAGGAAAAGCTGCATCTCATCGACCTAATTATGCAATTAAGTGATAATGACCACGCGAAAGAGTATCTAAAAATTAGTGGCAATTTGGGAGGAGGTGATATCTTGACAATGTTGGAAGGTCATTAAGTCCTGGATGTTGAGAAATGTAGCAAGAACTGTCACATGAATTACAAGCTAGGTTCTATTTCTTGCCGAAGAGCCCATGTTCCAATAATGACACTTCAGCATAGCATTCTTCTATAGATTTTTTTATGGCCAATATAGTTTCAATTTAATTTCAATGGGGAATTTCTAGGCAATTAATGTTCTCTTTTAGACAACTGCATTACTTGCATTACTTTTCAACATTTCTTTCAGTATGGAATTAACAACATCTATGGGGGTGAGTGAGAATATATTATACATCATAGCATTTAGGTTGTTAAAGGCTCTACCTACAGGAGAGCTGTCAATAGAAAATTATATTCCTTATTATCTTTTATCTAAGTTAAATCTAAT
Organism: Macrotis lagotis; assembly: GCF_037893015.1. Classification (NCBI taxonomy): domain Eukaryota; kingdom Metazoa; phylum Chordata; class Mammalia; order Peramelemorphia; family Peramelidae; genus Macrotis; species Macrotis lagotis. The sequence goes on along the minus strand of NC_133659.1, from coordinate 269,141,578 downwards.
GGAAGAGCAGATAGAAGAAAAGAGAACAGCCTTCTTACCCAGAAATAAAACAAAAACAAGGTTTTAATCTCATTTTTATCTCTGTAATATTCTCTCTGAAGGTGGTCTGAGAGGTAAAATCTTGACCATCTCTGCCATAGAAGATACATTAAAAGCTCAAATCCTTTCTGCTTTGTTCACATCAAAAGGCAGTGCCACCATTCCAGGAACTGAAATTCTCAGTATCCCCCTGACCCAAATTTCTGAAATATGTCTTTGAAATCCTAAAACAAAAAGCCCACTAGTCTCTGCTATTTTCCTTAAAACCATCCCTGAGCTCCAATTTTCTTCTAACACAGAGCTACTGCCTATAAAAATGAGCTTGGAGTGACCATGTCAGTTTCTATTTGCTCTTTTTGCCTTTTTCTCAAGTCCCTGGACCAGGGACTCCCCTGACAACCATATTAGAGATATATTTTTACTAACTGTTTTTTTTTCAATTTCTGACTTCCCATTGTTGCTAATTACTAAAGATGAGATTAATGACTTCTCTTTGAGTTAATGATTTGCTGCCATAAGGCTCTTATAGCATAAAGTATTTTTTTTGGTGTCTATAAATTCAATAAAGGGATTCTGTATATGTTTTGAATGTTTTTAATAGGCCCAAAGTTAAGAAATCTAGGCTAGGAAAGATTTGTGTATTTCTCTTTATTGTGAATATGGTGTTTTAAGTGATCCCAAGAATCTCATTCAATTCAGATATTCATTAAACATAATAATATATAACAGATTAGCCTAGTTACTGTGTATACAAAGACTAAAACAAAGTTGTTCCCACCCTCATCCTTCTGTGAGGAAAACATTTCTAATTCCTATAACAGTTTTAAGTTTTATAAAGCATACATGAGCAATTAAAGACAATTACAAATATGACCTTTAATATTTGAAAAGTGAGCTTATTCCCAGTCCACAAAATGATGAGAAGAGTCTCTTTCTAAAGTTTTGTTGTCACTTAGAAATGTCATAGAGAATTAAGTGACTCTGCTTAGCAAATTATATCAATTTAGCTTCATGGATAATCTGTGCCTTTAGATAATTTTTTTCTATTTCCAAGAACAAGGTCAAGTTTTAATATTTTTTCTTTGTTCTACCTTCTAATTTCTATTGGTTCAATTCTCCATTTAACATTATTTATCTTTACAGCTCCTGAGTCATTCTTTCCTATATGACCTTTTCTAGTTATGGGCACTAAGTAGAGGACTGACCCCAAAATCAAAAGTACCTGACCTCCAATCCAGTCTCAGACACTTTCCACCTGGGTGACCTTGGGCAAGTCACTTAACCCTGATTGCCCCACATACAGGGCCATTTCCAGTCATTCTATTCCATATCTATCCACTGGACTCAGATAGCTCTGGAGGAGAAAGTGAGACTGGTGACTTAGCACAGCATCCCCTCACTCAGATCCAATTCACTTGCTTGTCCTGGCATCATCTCCCTTCAAGAAGGAAGGACAAACATCAATCAAATCAAATTCCTGATTTGGATAATCATTAAGCTCCCTTGTACTTGAGGGTGTTTTGCTAAAGTTAGCCTCATTTCTTATCAGACTAATCTTAAACATTTGTGCCAGTACAATACATCACATTTTACAAAATCCTTTTAAACTTCATTATTGTCTTTGATTCTTACCAACCTATGAGTTCAGCAATATTAAAAAAAAAAAAGCAAATGCACTCTTTTGGCTCTCATCTCTAGTAAGTGACATAGTTGGTATTGAAACCCAGACCTTCGGAATTTTAAATCCTTATTCCCTTTTTGCTTTTATCACACTATGGTTCAAGTTAAGAAACTAGGAATTTATGAAATACTCATTTGGTTTTAATTTAACTAGCCCTCTTGCTGTTCCTTATTCATAATACTCTGTATGCTGCCTTCATATTTTTTCAGGAGCTGTCCTCCATACCTTCAAGTTTAATACCACAAATTTCCATCTGATAAAAAGACACTTACTTCATGCAGTTTTTCCCCCTGATAATCTTGGCTACTACTAACCCCTTCAAGTTATGTTTTATTTGTGTTGCATATGTTACTTGTGTAATTCTTATTTATACTTTTGTGTGCTTGTTTTCTCCACAATGGAATGCAAATTCTTTGAGGACATCCATTGTTTCATTTTTGCCCTTGTCTTACCTAAAGGAATGATTCCTGGGGCTGGGGGTACTGCATCAGAAATTTTTCCACTAAGGAGTACTTCTGCTCTGGACCTTTTCATGAGATTAAACAGAATTCAGTCCCTATGCCATGGTTTAAAAAGGAAAATAAGGTTGGGCTCCCTGTTTTCTCTCTTTTCAGTTCTTTAAACTGCTCCCAGATATTTTGGACACAAATTTGCTTCTATTTTAAAGCTGTGATAGACAGTTAAGATTTCCTCAGAAAAAAAAAAAGATGTCAAATCCCTGAATTCTGAGTGGTGGAGATAGTTGCATTGAGGAGTTTAATGAGGTCATGCTGGAGAAGCCATCCCTGGGGAGAATTCTCTTTCCTTTGTGAAGGGCAGGGCCATGCTGGAATGGGTTCTTCCCAAAAGAGGGACCCTCACCTTTGAAAGCTTCATAGCTTGAGCCAAAGGAAGTGTACTTGTAGATGAAGCAGCATAGACCATCAAGTCACAGATTGGTTCTGTCATTCTATTGAAAGTTTGTCATCAATTATACCACCCAGTTGAGTAGTCTATCATGAAACAGGTTAACTTTATCTTAATGGTGAAAGATTTTCACTGTGTTGACAATCAGACCCTATTGCTTCCAATCTGTTGCTAGGAAATCGTACACTAGTACTTTGCCTGGCATTTCTGCAGTGCCATGGTGCTTCACTGATAGGGAATAAAGTCATATCCATATAAAGAATTCCCCTGGCAACCAGATCATCACCAGAAGTCCTGTTTGCTTTCAAATAGAGCATGGGGTGATAATGGCTCTGGAAAAGGTAGTGAGAAGGATGTCTTTACCTAACATTTCCCTCACTATAATAAACATGATGTGCAAATCATTTCATCATCTATATAATGATACAACCCTCTTCAAATGTGAAGGAAAACCACTAACACTAACAACTTACAAATAATATTTTTATCTATTCATATAGCAGTTTTCAGGACTACTAATTAAGTATTTTACATTTTGTCTCTGCTTTCCACACTCCAAATGACTAAAATGGCTATTCTTGAACTAATCTTGGTTGTCAGTGACCATATTAAAGATGAACTTCCATTTTCAATACTTTTAAATCTTTCTTCAATTATGATGGGATTTCAGATTTTTAAGCTTCTCAAACTCACAAGATATGTTCATTTTGGAATACATATTCATAGAAAATCAGGAACAAATCAAAAGTGTAAAAGGCTTCCAGAAGCCCAGGAACAAATGGTCTTAGTTGAATCCTTCTATAATGGCTCCAATATCAGCTTGGATTTCAAGGTGAAGAAAAACTAATCATTCCTCTATCTTAGCTGTAATTCTTTAAATTACATGCTTCTCCCTGGAAAGTTAAAGAGGGTAAAGAGAGACTAAGCCAAAACTTCTTATAACTGATGTGGTAGTATGCCCCCAATCCTCATATCACAGATGGAGGTGGATCAAGAAAAAAAATTCTTATTTTGCCACAAAATACCAAAATGCAAAATCTTTTCATCACAAAGTCACAATATAGATGGATACAGATCTTAAATCCCATGTGATGTTGACTATAATTAAAAAATTAAAATATTTATATGTTCAGTGCCTACAAAACTGGTTAGTATAGACATAACATGTCTTCATTTAATTATTGATTTATACTTTTTTTAGAAAAAGTTCAGAAGATGTTAAAAGTTCCTAAGATCAAAGTTCAAATGTTAGCTGAATACTTCAAACATAATCAGTCCTGCTAATGTACTATTTCTTTGAAGGTTCAAGAAGATAACCCACTCAGATGGATTCTAAGATACAATAATAGAATTTAGTCCAATCTTCTTATACAGGTGGAGAAACTGAGTTCCATGTAAATTAAGTAAATTTACCAGTTCCAAATAGCTAAATAAAATGAAAACCATGCTTATATTGTAGGCATACTGATTTCCAATCTCATGTTCTTTCCATTTCATCATGAATACAAGGTGCATTCATAGGCAAACCTAGGGCAAGAAGACAAGTTTGTATTCCTTTCTTCTATTCATAACATAATTTTATTGTATCTTCTATTTTCTTACATGCTTTCCAGATAATCCTATGTTCTCATTCTATTTCCTTCCTTCTTGTCAAAATTACCTCTCTCCTGGGTCCCATTCCTGTAGGATCTTGATTTCATTTAGGAATAAAAACTAAAAATGAAATCATTCAACTAAGCTATTAATAACTCATCTTTTCTTAAAGTACCATCCCTCTTGGTGGATCTTCATGTTATTAGAAACTTATAAGGACCTCAGAGTCTAAGATATAGAAGTGGATAAAGAAAAAATTTAAATTATATGGCTAAGGGACAGCTAGGAATCATAGTGGATAGAGCACCAGCCTGGAGAGAGGAGGAGCTGAGTTGAAAGCTTCTCACAAAAGATGCCATACAATTGAGTAGTCCACCATTAGACAGGTTAATTTTACCTTATTGATGAAAGATTATCACTCACTTAATACTTACTCAGCTACATGACCTTGGGCAAGTTACTTAACTCCATTGCCTTGCACTTAACTCCATTGCTTTGCAAAAAAATGACCAAAATCTCCAAGAATTTGCAGCTTTCAAAAGTAAATCATAAAATATTTTGAGTGTCAGTTGAAGAAATGGAGTCAATCTTTTCTGCATAAGCATTCCTTCCTAAATTATTTCCTCAAATCTCATTTAAATTGTTGTTAGGTACCTAGAAAGTCAATGTATATTTGACTTCTTCAAAGGCTCCAGGAGTAACCTTGAGGGCAGTTAATTTCTAAGTCATTTGTAAACCCTTATAGTTGAGCTCCCATTGATCATCAGATATACAGCTTTCAGAAAACAGAAATATCCATCCAAAACCCATGCTATGTTCACACAAAAAGTTCCTGGGAAGAATGGCCTCAGTAAAATGATAGTGGGAATAAATATACAGGAACTCATGTGGCTCCTCTTAGTTATTGAAAATCCTTTTCTTGCTCCATGAATTCCTTATGAGGTTTTTCTTTAAATATAGTTCACTCCTGGGTCTGATTCTTAAAGCTTTGTAGAGTCTTAAAGTATCTTTATAAAGAGTTTCTGGTGTTTTTTTCCCCAAGTGTTTCTAAATAGTTGATGAAAGAACTATTAGCCATTAATATTCAAGGGACATTTCTATAAGACTAATGAAAAGTCTGAGAAAGAGAGAGTTTCTGGATAATTAATAATCAACTTTTTAATTGTGTTAGTTGATAATCAATAAATTGATGGCTTTAATTTCTCTTAGGAACCAAAGACATGTTGACCACATTGACTACTGAATGTTGAAATACCTTTGGAAAAAGGGAAGTGCCCCTGACAGGTAAAAATCAATTCCAATCTATGAATAATTAATGAAGGGGTATGTTTTAAAATGAGGTGTCCTGAAATCCCTCAACCCTCCCTGCTGAAAATCATTACTTGATTATGAGTCTCAAGAAGGCTCCAGCAATCTAGATGAAGATATCCATCTCTATCTATATCACCCTGTTTAGTTTTCTTCTTCATGAGTTAGGTTAGCCAAAACTCCAATGAAGGTATATACAGATATAGGCTTAATGTTTTAGATTTGGAATGCATATACATTAGATTTTTATTTATACTCCAAACAAAAAGAAGTTGTCCTGATCAAGGTCAAGGAGCATATACCTGAAGGGTTTGGGCAATCTCATATATTTATTCTTGTCCTTCAGAGACTGGCTAAATGACCTACAGGTACCTTAATGAGGAAATAAAGGACAAAACCTTAATCCTGATTTAGCAATTGGTTATTAATATAACAGAAAATTAATCACTTTTCTCATCTACAAGGTTTGACAGATATTACAAATTTTTGAACTTTAGAAATTTACAAAGTCATCACATGATGCATTAGGGAATAGGCAAAAAATTGGATCCTCCCTATCCCTCCAAGGGCAATTCCTTTACAATTGTTCATCACTGGATTTGATCACTACTCAGTTGGACTGTTGCTGCAGAAAGGCGTGATTTGCTATTTGATACATAGACCTCAAGCTGTACCTCATTCTTTTAGCCAAAAATATTTCCTAAGTAAGACCATGTATGAACAAAATACTTGATTATTTTTAAATTAATGATGATCTTGTTTGAATCTAGTTTATACTTGATGTATTTATTCAATTTAGAAGTATAGGAATTCTAAGATCAATTGGCATATTCTTTAATTGTGTTAGTTGATAATCAATAAATTGATGGCTTTAATTTCTCTTAGGAACCAAAGACATGTTGACCACATTGACCACTGAATGTTGAAATACCTTTGGAAAAAGGGAAGTGCCCCTGACAGGTAAAAATCAATTCCAATCTATGAATAATTAATGAAGGGGTATGTTTTAAAATGAGGTGTCCTGAAATGGCAATTCTTGCATTTATTTTCCACTTAATATTTCCTAGGACAAAGCAATTATCCTTCAATATTTTGACACTTGAGAGTAACTTGGGGCCTGTAAGTGGGGCATGACACAAATTACTCCCCTACTCTAGCATGCCCTTCATTCTGCCTCATGTGATGGTCATGATGTGAGCATGACTTGTCAGATGGGAATCTGTCTCAGTCTCTGGTACAGTACCCTGGTTTGTAAGATCTTTATCCACATTTTAAAAGCTAGACTTTACCTCAAGTGAAATCACCCTGGAAAGAGACTGGAAAAATGAATTTTCTAAAGGGATGAGAAGGAGCCCAGATCTAAAAGCACCCAGTATTTGATCTAGAGTAAATTCCTTCATTTCTCTGATCTGTTTGTTTTTATTTTTTGTTTTGTTTTTTAGCTTTTGCAAGACAATGGGTTAAGTGATTTGCTGAAGGTTACACAGCTAGGTAATTGTTGTGTATCTGAGACTGGATTTGAACTCAGGCCCTCCTGACTCCAGGGTTAATGCTGTATCCACTGTACCATTTCTCTGATCTGTTTACCCAACCACAAAATTAAGGGATTTGTTAGATGACATCTAAGATAACTTTCTAATTTTTTTTAATCTTTTAAATTTTTTTCACTTTCTAATTTAAACCTATGATCTTTTGATTCTAAGATTCCATAAATTGGAATTGTCATTGAACAGGTGGGAATACCTATGCTGTTCATATCTTAGCTGTTCAGTATAGAAAGATGAAAGTTTATCATGTCATAGGATGAGACCTTCCAAGGAGCAAAAACAATAAGTTAATGATGAACAGGAATCACTACTCATAAAGCAGTCTAAAAATGAGAAATTTCTTAGATTCTTTATCCTATCATCTACCTCATTTCTCTAACAGAGGAAGGAAAAATAAGGATGTTATGTTCACTCTCCCCAAATAAATCCTAAGTGAATTTAACAAATCAAATAGCTTTTCTATTTTTCTTTTATTCTATAGTATCTTCAAGTTTACATTTTTCCACAGGTCTACCAATGCTTCCACTAGCACTACTCTGTTTTTCTGTGCATAAAAGGCATTTCTGAAATGCAGATATGTCATGAAATGAAAACATTAACATGACTAATGCTTTCAAAACAAAGGAGAAATTCAACCTAGAGGCTGTCTGTGCACTCTGACAACATTTTTTTAAAATGACATTTTTCAAATTCTATTCTTTTTTGATTGTCTGTGTTCTGAAATAATCAACCAATTTGGGGAATTAGTCACTATTATAGTGCTTCTCAACTCCCCCACCCCGAATTCCACCACTCTGTTGGAAAACCCTGCCTATTATCTCCCAGAACATTGATCTATTGTTTTTTTAGCATGTTACAGAGTCTGGAGTTGGGGGAGGGGATGTGGTATTGCAGCTCTCATGAATTTGCACTATGTAATTGCCAAACTTGTCCTTGCTGTGTCATATAAATTCCAACATATTGGTGAAGTGAATAGACTGGGAAACAGAGGCCAATAACCTCCCCTCATACTGGACTAACTAGCTTTCAAAAAAATAAAAAAATAAACACTTTTTTCCAGTTTTGTAAGTTATCCCCATAAACCAAAATCAGTTGCCTGGATACTACAGAAACTTTGAGAAACTATATTATTGTGTATCTATGAATGTGTTCTGAGAATCCCAAGCTTTCCCTCAATGACTAAGAATTATGTGGTATTCATACTTAATATTTTACATAGCAACTTTCTAGTTAATCTGTGATCTTATCAATGTGAAGAACTCCCTTCAACAACACATATTACAACCAATTCATATGCTGTTTGAGTTGAAAATGTCTTTCTGTTATCTCATTCCATGATGCTCTGGTTCATGTCCTCCCATAAATTCAGGCCAAGGGATTTTTTTTAATTTGCTCAGAGCCTTTCTCAAATTCTCTTGATGTCTCAAGAATAACAATGGAACATTATGGTAGTCCATTAACTACCCCTCACTCTCTCCACATGACAAATTCATCTTATTACATCCCTTTCCCCAGTGATATACCTTATATTTCTTTCCTTATGAAATTCTTCATCTGCAGTAGGTTGCACAATTCTTACACTAACCATGCACCTCTCCTTTGTGTTTGGGAGACATTGCAACTGCAAATCTTCAAAGATTGCAGTGCTCAAAACTTGCAGCTATTCAACAATACTAGATGAATGCTGGTATTCTTATGCAAATTTTATGGTTTTAGGCCAAAGGGGAAAAAGCCTATGTATCAGAGAAATTATAAACAAGATTTTTTGGAGGGGCAAGGACATAAGTAAAACTGAATTTCCTATTTCTTTTTAATCCAGGAAGTTTCCACTAACTTATCATTAACCTGGTGTCTTTCTATGACTTCATACAAAATATTTCGAGCCCTAGAATGTTCCATGGCCAAAATAATAAGAAAAATGATGCTTAATCAGAGACTTGAGATATTTTGGTTCAATTAAGATTTTGTTTAACAGTTCTTTGAAATATTAAATCAATTACATTTGTGTCCAGCCACCTATAGAAATATAATTGCCTCTGTCTCTATCTTTATATCCATCTCTTTTCTATCCCTATTGCTATCATCCCTACTTCTTTACCTATGATTTGCACTTCTGTCTCTATTTCTCTTATTGTTTTATGCCTCTATCTCTTTTTTATATGTATCTTTGTATTATCTCTACCTCTAACAGTTCTTTTTCTATCTCATTTTCCAACTTCATCTCTGTCTTCTTTATTCTCATCTCTAATATTTGATATCTATGTGTTATATATATATATATATGTAAAACTATATATATATATAGTTTTACATATCTGAGAAACCTATATCCTCAGCAGCATCTCAGGATCCTTCCTGTTAGGTAGGGGTGGGGATAACTCAAGAGATTTTTTTCCATCTTGGTCACAAATCAGTTATCTTGTGGTAGCAGGAAGTATTATATCTCAAGAAGAAAGAATGATTATCATGCAGGTAAGATTGTATACTAAAGTGAACAGAGGTCAGAGTCATCATCAACAACAATTGCCATTTAAAGTGTGTAAAATTCTTAAGATGAATTATTTCAATGGATAAGTCTGATTCACTCTATGCAACAAAGAACTGTAACACTTAATGTCTGTCTATTTGAGGCTTTGCATTTCCCCCTGTGTATAGTACTCATTAAGGTATTATTTAAAGAGTCCCCATTTTAAGATAATCAAAAAAGATTAAAACATTTACACAATAAGCAGTTACAGAGACTGAATTAGTCACACTTCTGGATTCTATGATATCATTTTCTTTTAAGACCTAATTGCACGTATAAAACTAAATTTCCATGTTAGAATGTGGATTTTCAAAGATACCATTTTTATATCTAGTACTTTTAGCTCTATAATAGGTTTAATCTTTTCTTTCCCATAAGTTTTGGTGTAGGGTATATTTTACATTTTAAATAGGTTTTTGTTGTTTCTTTTTTTAAACTAAAGTGTCCTTCTTCTCCAACTCTAGAAGCTCAAATCATAAAACAAAAGGCATTAAAAAAAAGCAGGGCATCTAGGTGGTCCAGTGGTTAGAACACTGCATCTAAAATCAGGAAAATCTGAGATCAAATTCAGCTTCAAACATTTATTAGCTGTTTGATCCAAGGCAAGTCACTTAATCCTGTTTCCCTAAGTTTTCCCACAAATAGATCAGGAATAGTGAGATATTACTGAAACAATGACATTTTTTTAAAAAATGAAAAAATGCATAACTGATCAACTCGATAACTTGAAAAAGTATGAAAATATGTGCAATGTGCAACACTTGTGGACCTCCTAATGCCACAGAAGGATGGGGAATTATGTCTTATCATTTCTTTTCCTTTGAACTACATTTTTCCTTCATAATTTTACAACTTTCTTTTTTTCCTGTGATTATTCTTTCCATTCACATTGGTATATTCATTGTGTGTGAATATGTATGTATTTATGCTTGTATATATTTGTTTATATACATGTGTATGTATCTACTTGGACAGGTGCATAATGGTGTGCATGTATGTAAGTCTACACATATTTATACATATAAGCATGCATTCATGCAACATGTAAACAACTATGTACAGATAGGTTATATACATGATAAATGTGAAAAAGCAAAATTTGGCATAAACATTAAAGGGAATTAGGAAAGGCTTCCTGTAGTGAATGAAATTTAATCTGAGACTTGAAAGAACATTATATGTGAATATGTATACATATGTGTTTGTGAGTGTGTCTATATGTGTGTTTATGTCTATGCAAAAGCCCAAGTAGATCTTTCCATGCTTCTCTGCATTTGTCATATTCATCATTTCTTAAAGACAATTATATTACATTGAATTTTCTCATATCTGAAAGGAGATTAGGGGAAAAAAAGATAGATTTGTTTCCAAGACATCCCTTCACAAGAAAATATCAGGTTCATAGTAGGAATAGGGAAAAATTAAGAATTGAGCAAAGAAGTAAGAAAACTAAAAGAATGAGAACACCGTGTCAGGATTCAAAATCAGGAATCACATCCAGATCATAAGATCCTAGATGTCATACTATTTTCACTTTTAAAACTTTATTCTCTTATTTTATCCTTCACAGGTTTTTCTGATTCTTCTTTTACAGCTTGACTAATATGGAAATATTTGTAACAAGATTGTACATGAGTAACCTATATTGATTCAAAATCTATCCTGGGGTGAGAAAAGCAAAAAGGGAAAAAAAACTTTACAAAAATTTACTTTAAAAATTATCTTTTACACATGATCAGAAAAGAAAACAAATTTAATTTTAAAAAAGAAAAAAAAAAGATCCTAGATGTCAAGCTGAAAACAAAAGGTCTTAGTGGTTATCTAGTCTATACTTCTCAGTTTACAAATAATGAAATTCAGACCCACAATTTTAGAGTCAATGTCTGGAGTGTTGGGCAACAATAAAACAGTATCATGCCAGTAGCATATTGGCCAGGAAGTTTGGTTTTTATGTGCTCCACTCAATTGGAAACAAAGAAATCAGAATCCACATGATGCCAGTTCTTTATCCCCAGAAGTTACTTAGAGAGCAAGACTGAGGTCAGTAAAATATGAACTATCCAGAATGGAGGGGTCTAAGATTCTTTTATTTCCACTTAAACTCAATAGATAGAGATGAGAAGGAAAATTTCCAGTCAAGGGGGATAACTAGTAAAATACTGAGAACTGGGGAAAAGATGAAGTATCTTGTTTCAAGGAACAGCAAAGGCGATCAATATCACTGGATTGCAAAGTAGATGAGAGAAAAATATAAGGTGGCAGATTTTAAACAACTTTCAGTGCGAAATGGAAGTTTTTTCTATGTGATCATGGAGGTGATAGGGAACCAACCACTGGAGTTTATTGAGTAGGGGAATGACATGGTCAGATCTGAGGTTTGGAAAGATCACTTTCACAACTGAATTAAGAATGGACTTGAATGGGGAGAGAGTTGTGGCAGAGAGATTAATCACTAACTATTCCAATTCTAGACAAAAGGTGATGAGGGCCTACAGCATGGTGTTGGAGGTATCAAAAGAGAGAAGGGAGTTTATGGAAGAGATGTTATAAAGGTAAAATCAATAAGCTTAGGCAACAAGGAAAAATTGCAGATAAATGAGAGTGTTGGTAATAGAAAAGGCAATCTGCTGGAGAAGATGGAATGTGATCACATGCATGTAGTTTAATTTGGCAAAGAGAAGGTATAAATTGCAGCTATTCAACAATACTAGATGAATGCTGGTATTTTTATGCAAATTTTATGGTTTTAGGCCAAAGGGGGAAAAGCCTATGTATCAGAGAAATTATAAACAAGATTTTTTGGAGGGGCAAGGACATAAGTAAAGCTGAATTTCCTATTTCTTTTTAATCCAGGAAGTTTCCACTAACTCATCATTGAGACAGGCATGAAGGTGAAGAAAATGGGAGACACTTGGGAGATGTGAGTTGAAGAGGAGAGAAGAGGCTGCTGTTAATAAATAGTTTAACTATTTTCAGTGGAATATGAAGCAAAGTTTTTAATAGAGAAGGTGGGGGTAGAGAGAAAGGTATGGGGTTTTGAAGTGATATAAAAATGTTTGGAAAAGTTCACATGCTGAGTCAATTAGGGAAATATAGAAGGATTGTCTTCCTGCAGGGAGGTTCCACTTAAGATTATATAATAAATTTATTGTAGTTCCAGTCAGTATAGTTCCTTGAATTTTTCCAATTTCATCCAGCAATACATGTATAGGAGAAAACACAGAATATATTAGGAATAATCTAAGTCTAGGGTTTGGCAGGAAAAGATCAGTAATAAGATAAGGGATAAGAGATTCAAGAGAAGAGGTTAGAGGACTACTAAGAATAATCGAATATAATCCTTAAGCAAGATATAAAAACAGATTTTTGTAGTTTAAAATCCAGCTCTCCCATAAAGACCTGAAGGATAATTCAAAAGAGGGAAAAATATTGAGAGAAATAATCAATGGAAGAAAAAAAAAATGATTTCTTAGAAAGCCCATGATAGTATTCATAGGAAACTAAAAGATAGCCCAAGGGCTGATACATAATAAGCACTTGATAAATTGTTTACTAATTGATTGATATCCAAATCTGCTTTTCTTTTGGTATATAAGGATGAATGCTATAGTATGGGCAACACATTAATGGGATGAAGTTCTTAGGTGATCTAAACATTTCTACTTAACTATTCACTTTAGCTTCTCACCTCAATAAACCTTCATATCTTTAGAGAGCAGCTAACAAGTGATAATATTTTACTAATTGAAATTCCACATCCTTTTTCCTTCTCCTGTGGAAGTGTGAGAATAAAATGGTCAATAGACATTCATCTAGAGGGAAGAGGAGCAGCAGCCACAAACCTGGCTAATCATCAGAATTAATAAATCAGCCTCTGAATCAATTGAGAGTTGACAGAACTTAAATTCATCACCTTCAAGGAGGAAGCTATTTAGCTGAGCATTCGAAGGAGGATCAAATTCTGGCACAGGGTGATTGTTATGAGAGTATGTTCCTCTACTTTATATAATATAAGCTCAGTTAAAGAGAGAATCATTTCTTTTTAAGTTCCACAGAGAATGAAAGGTACTGATTTCTGATGCTATGTGGACTAGACAAGGTTCATGATGAACAATTAGGATAAGGGTTCTCTAAAGCGACTTAAAAAGGTAATGGATGTTGGCGTCAGCCAAAGTTAGAAATCAAATAATGTGCATTCCTCAAATCCTCTGTGTGACAAACCGAAATAACTGTTTCTCCTGACATTACTGCTACCACAATAAAAAAAAAAACAGCAGTTGCCTACACCTTTGATATTTCCTTTTGCTTACTGGTTCTGAGACTTGATCCCAACTATAAAGTACAAATATTTAACTAAATCATTGGTTCTCAAACACTTTGGTATTTGGTCTACACTCAGTTTTCAGGGAAATCAGGAGAGATCAATATCAGTGTAATTATTCCAGCAGTATACACATATCTGTTATTATTATTAATATTGGCATTATTATTATGGAAGTCAAGGGAGTAGAGTATCCAGTAGGAAAAGATCAACAGAGCCAAATGTTCCTTCTCCCTGCCAAAAAAAAAAATAAAGACTGAGAAAATACCATCTGATTTAGTACTTGAGGCCATAGAAGGTGAGCATTTTTCATGGAATTCAAGAGTAAATGAGTAGTCAAGAGTCATTTTGAAAAAGATTAAAATGATCAAAATTTATGAACAAAATTTTTTAAAGTATTACAAACTATAAATGGTTGATTCTGCATTCTTAAAAATTATTAAGCACCAAAAAGCTTTTACTCCTGTGGGTCTTTTTTATTTCAATCCCTGTATTAGAAATTAAATTGACAAAATTTATATATTTATTATTTGGAAATAATAAAAAATCCACCATGTATGCATAAATAGCATATTTTCATAGAAATGAAAATTAGCGAGAGTGGCATTTTACATTTTGGCAAATGTAAATTTCAAATAGATTTTGCATCATCAGTGCAAATATCAGCAATGTTGTCCCAGAATAAACCAGATTAAAAACAAAAAAAATCAATGTTTCAGTGGTATTTTATTAATATTTGTGTTGTTACCAAGCATTCCTATGAAATATCTTCTGTGATAATTAGTTGCTGCTGATACAGGATAAATACAAGCACAAAAGTAAGTCCAGCCATGTCTGTAGATTCCATCATTTGCAAGGCAAAAGGGCAGCTTTACAAATGAGATATTAACTCACACTTCATATTTGAGGTAACCTCTATAATCCACATGTCACAAAACCTCAGGAAAAAGTATGCAGCATATCATAAGAGAATATGAATAAAATAATGAATAAGGTCTTAAAATAATAAAAAAATAGTGGACCTCACAAAATCACTGAAAAAGTCTGACAGACCACCACAGTTCAACAGGGTATATTTTTACTACCACTACACTAGAAAACTCTAAGATGCTTTTCAATTTCCAAATCTAAATCTTATAGTCCTACAATAGTCTTACTACCTGGAGGGCAAGTATTTTACATCTCATATTTTCCTGGGTTCTTTGTTTTATTTGAGCAGGACTGGAGGTGATCTAAACTCTGCAAATGGTTCCAGCACCCAAGTCTTGGTGTTTCCCCAAGTATGAAGGGATAGGTCCCTGCATTCCTTTCCCATTTAACTATACACAATTGAATTAGCTTTTCCAAAAGAATATTTACTTCAAATGGTATAATGAAAATATATAGAAACAGCTTAGTTCAATTCCTATAGAACACTTCCATTTCCAAGTCCAAAAATCCCCTCGGGTTAGAGTCTCAGGCACTTTGACTTCCCAGGGATTCTTTACCTGGCTGTCCAACTAAAAAATTCCATCTACAATTCTTGTTTCAAGAGCCCCATGGCTTGAACAGCAGTCCTCTGAGAAGCACCACTTTCACTTGAAAGTAAGAAAGAAAAATGAAATGGAATAAGACAAACATCCCAGTGCAGTGTGAGAGAGAGAGAGACAGAGACAGAGAGAGACAGAGAGAGACAGAGAAAGGCAGAGACAGTGACAGAGACAATTGGACAGAGACAGAGAAACAGAAACACAGAGAGATAGAGACAGAGACAGAGAGAATGGGGAAAGATGTTCCCTTCACAGTTTGATTCGTGGCACCTGTTCTTTTGATGAGATTATGTGAGAACTTCACTCTCAGGACATGCCAGGAAAAGACTGCTGCAAGGAGAATGATTAGGAAAGAGAAAAACTTTCTCAGTCTGGCCATTTGCAAAGATATAGCCAGTTAAAGTATTCTTCTCCTACCAATGTAGTTGGGTAAATACAATGAAGCAGTTTCCATTTTAGGTGATCTGAATATGTTCAGCGGACAGGACAATGTCTCTTTATCTAATTCTGAGAGAAGGAGGCCAAGGTTTGCTGTCTATGTCTTCCATTCTATGTCTATCATTCAGCTTCACCTCTAAAATTTGGATGTTATGTTGCTGGGTGCATACATGTTTAATATTGAAACTGCTTTGTTGTTCATAGTACCTTTTAGGAGGATAAAGTTTCCTTCCTTTATCTCTTTTATTTTTGAAACTGCTTACATTTGCACAATTTTGTTTTTAAGAGGAATTATTTTCATTTTGTACTTGACCAATTGTATTTTCTTTTTTTATGTATTTTCCCTAATTAAAGATTTTATTTATTTTGAGTTTTACAAGTTTTCCCCTCACCTTAGTTCCCTCCTCCCACCCCCCCCCCCACAGAAGGCAATTGGAGAGTTGTTACATTGTTTCTATGGTATACATTGAACTGAATGTGATGAGAGAGAAAGCATATCCTTAAGGAAGAAACATAAAATATAATAGATAGCAAGATCAGACAATAAGATATCAATTTTTTTTTTCAAATTTAAGGTAATAGTCCTTGGTCTTTGTTCAAACTCCACAGTTATTTCTCTTGATACAGATTGTATTCTCCATTGCAGAGAACCCCAAATCGTCCCTGATTGTTGTACTGATGGAATGAGCAAGTCCATTAAGGTTGATCATAGACCCCATGTTGCTGTTACAGTGTACAGTGTTTTTCTGGTTCTGCTCACCTTGCTCAGCATCAGTTCATGCAAATCCTTCCAGGCTTCCCTGAATTCCCATTCCTCCTGGTTTCTAATAGAAAAATAGTGTTCCATGACATACATATACCACAGTTTGCTAAGCCATCCCCCAATTTAAGGTTATTTACTTTATTTCCAATTCGTTGCCACCACAAACAAGGCTGCTATGAATATTTTTGTACAACTGATGTTTTTACTCTTTTTCATCATCTCTTCAGGGTACAGACCCAGTAGTGGTATTGCTGGATCAAAGGGTATGCACATTTTTGTTGCCCTTTGGACATAGTTCCAAATTTCTCTCCAGAACACTTAGATGACTTCATAGCTCCACCAACAATGTTATAATGTCCCAGATTTCCCACAACCATTCCAACAATGATCATTAACATTTCTGGTCATATTGGCCAGTCTGAGAGGTATGAGGTGGAACCTCAGAGAAGTTTTAATTTGCATTTCTCTCATAAGTAGTGATTTAGAGGAATTTTTCATATGACTATGGATTGCTTTGATCTCCTCATCTCTAAATTGTCTTTGCATATCCTTTAACCATTTGTCAATTGGGGAATGGCTTTTTTTAAAAAAAAATATGACAGTTCTCTTTATATTTTAGAAAGGAGTCCTTTATCAGAAATGTTATTTGTAAAGATTCTTTCCCAGTTTACTACATTTCTTTTGATCTTGGTTACAGTGGCTTTGAATGTGCCAAAGCTTTTTAATTTAATATAATCAAAATCATCTAGTTTGTTTTTGGTGATGTTCTCCATCTCTTCCTTAGTCATAAACTGCTTCGCTTTCCATAGATCTGAAGGTAAACTAGTCCTTGATCTTCTAGTTTGCTTATAATATTGTTTTTATATCTAAATCTTGCATCCATTTGGATCTTATCTTGGTATAGGGTGTGGGGTGTTGGTCTAATCTAAGTTTCTTCCATACTAACTTCTAATTTTCCCAGAAGTTTTTATCAAAGAGAGAGTTTTACCCCAATAGCTGAACTCTTTGGGTTTATCAAATAGGTTACTATAATCGTTTCCTGCTCTTGTACCTAGTCTATTCTACTGGTCCACCACCCTATCTCTTAGCCAATACCATACAGTTTTGATGACTGATACTTTATAATGTAATTTTATATTGGGTAGGGCTAAGACCCCTTCTTTTGCACTTTTTTTCATTAAATCCCTGAAAAATCTTGACTTTTTATTTCTCCACATGAATTTACTTTTTTCTAACTCATTAAGGTAATTTTTTGGAATTTTGACTGGTATGGCACTAAACAGGTAGTTTAGTTTCAGTAGAATTGTCATTTTTATTATATTAGCTCTACCAATCCATGAGCAGTTGATGTTTGCCCAGTTATTTAAATCTGATTTAATTTGTGTGAGAAGTGTTTTATAATTGTTTTCAAAAAGTTTCTGAGTCTGCCTTGGAAAATAGACTCCCAGGTACTTTATATTGTCTGAGGTTACTTTGAATGGGATTTCTCTTTCTAGCTCTTCCTGCTGTATTTTGCTAGTCATATATAGAAAAGTTGAGGATTTATGAGGGTTTATTTTATAACCTGCTACTTTGCTAAAGTTCCTAATTGCTTCCAGTAGTTTTTTGGATGATTTCTTGGGATTCTCTAGGCAGACCATCATGTCATCTGCAAAGAGTGAGAGTTTTGTCTCTTCCTTCCCAATTCTAATTCCTTTAATTTATTTTTCTTCTCTAATTGCTGAAGCTAACATTTCTAATACAATATTGAATAGTAGTGGTGATAATGGGCATCCTTGTTTCACTCCTGATCATATTGGCATTGCCTCTAGCCTCTCCCTATTGAATAGTATGCTTGTTGATGGTTTCAGATAGATACTGCTAATTATTCTAAGGAGCAGATATTTATTCCTACACTCTCTACTGTTTTTAGTAGGAATGGGTGCTGTATTTTGCCGAAAGCTTTTTCAGCATCTATTGATATGATCATGTAATTTCTGATAGGTTTGTTGTTGATATAATTGATTACACTATAGTATAGTATGGTATGGTATGGTACGGTATGGTATGGTATGGTATGGTATGGTACGGTATGGTATGGTATGGTATGGTACGGTATGGTATGGTATGGTATGGTATGGTATAGTTTATATATACTATATATTATATATATATATATATATATACTGCACTATATATATTATATATATGTATGCATATATATATATATATACTATACTATACTATACTATACTATACTATACAATACTATACTATACTACATTATACTATACTATACTATACTATACTAAACCATACCATACCATACCATATCATACCATACCATACCGTACCATACCATACCATGCACCATACCATACCGTACCATACCATTCTATACTATACTATACTATACTATACTATACTATACTATACTATACTATACTATACTATATTATATTATACTATACCATACTATACCATACTATACTATACTAATATTGAACCAACCCTGCATTCTTGGGATGAATCCTACTTGGTCAAAATGTATTATCCTAGTGATAACTTGTTGTAATCATTTTGCTAAGATTGTATTTAAGATTTTTGCATCTATATTCATCAGGGAGATAGGTCTATTAGTTTCTTTTTCTGTTTTAACTCTTCCTGGTTTAGGTATCACCACCATATTGGTTTCTTAGAAAGAGTTAGGTAGAGTTCCAACTTCACCTATTTTTCCAAAGAGAGTATATAGAATTGGAACCAATTATTCCTTAAATGTTTGGTAGAATTCACTTGTGAATTCATCAGGCCCTGGAGATATTTTCTTAGGGAGTTCAATGATGGCTTATTGAATTTCTTTTTCCAAGATAGGGTTGTTTATGTATTTAATCTACTCTTCATTTAACTGGGCAACTTATATTTTTGTAAATATTCATACATTTCACTAAGATGTCAAATTTATTGGCATAGATTTGGGCAAAATAATTCCAAATTATTACTTTAATTTTCTCCTCATTGGTTATGAGTTTACCTTTTTCATTTATGATACTAGCAATTTGTTTTTCTTCTTTCTTTTTTTTAATCAACTTGACCAGAGTTTTGTCAATTTTATTGTTTTTTTTCAAAAAACCAACTTTTGGTTTTATTTATTATTTTAATAGCTTTTTTGCTTTCAATTTTATTAATTTCTCCTTTAATTTTTAGAATTTCTAATTTGGTATTTAATTGGGGATTTTTAATTTGTTCTTTCTCTAGTTGTTTTTAGTTGCATATTTAGTTCATTGATTTCCTCTTTCTCTAACTTATTTATGTAAGCATTTAAATAAATAATATATCCCCCAACAGCCTCTTTGAGTGAATCCCATAGGTTTTGATATATTGTTTCATTATTGTCATTACCTAGGATAAAATAATTAATTCTTTCTGTAATTTGTTCTTTGATCCATTCATTCTTTAAAATGAGGTTATTCAGTTTCCAATTAGTTCTGGGTCTTTATCTCCCTGGCCCAATATTATTTTTTTAGATTTTTTCAAGGCATTGGGGTTAAGTGGCTTGCCCAAAGCCACATGGCTAGGTAATTATTAAATGTCTGAGGTTGGATATGTACCCAGGTACTCCTGACTCCAAAGCCAGTGCTCTATTCACTGCGCCACCTAGCCACCCCTACCTGGCCCAATATTGCATATGACTTTTATGGCATTGTGATCTAAGAAATATGTATTCACCATTTTTGCCTTTCTGTAGTTGATCATTAGGCTTTTATGCCCTAGTACATGATCAATTTTTTTTATAAGTGCCATGCACTGAATAGAAAAAGGTATATTTCTTTCTATCCCCATTCAGTTTCCTCCATAAGCCTATCATATCTAGTTTTTCTAACAATCTATTTACCTCCTTAACTTCCTTCTTGTTTATTTTATGATTCGATTTATCTAGATCTGAGAGTGGGAGGTTGAGGTCTCCAACTAGTAGAGTTTTGTTTTCTATGTCTTCCTGTATATTGAAATCACTTTATTGTCTATGGTACCTTTTAGGAGGATATAGTTTCCTTTCTTATCTCTTTTAATGCTATCTATTTTTGCAGCTGCTTTGTCTGAGATAACAATTGCTATTCCTGCTTTTTTTTCATTTCAGCAGAAGCAAAATATATTTTGCTCCTACTTTTTACCTTTACTTTATATGTATCTCTCTGCTTCAGATCAGTTTCTTGTAAGCAGCACATTGTAGGATTCTGATTTTTAATCCACTCTGCTATTCCCATATGTTTTAAGGTAGAGTTCATCCCATTTACATTCAAAGTTATAATTGCTAACTCTTTATTACCCTCTATGCTATCTTCCTTCTGTTTGTATTTTCCCCTTCCCCCCTTTACCCATATCCCCCAGTATTTTGTTTATGAATACTGCCCCCTTCAGTGTGTTTGCCCTCCTATATCCATCTCCTCCCCTTTCTTTCCCCTTTCCTGTTTCCCCTTTTCCCTTCCCTTCCATCTGTTAGTTCCCCTTTTTCTCCCCCTCCCTTTCTCCCTTCCCACCTCCCCTTTTCCCCTTTTCCCCTTTTAATACTTGAAATGTTAGATGTTTTTTTAAGTTTAGTGAGTATGTTTGTAAATTAACTTTAAGCCAAGTCTGATGAGATGAAGTTTCAGGTGTTTCTCATCTCCTCCCTTCTTCCCCTTTATTACCATAGGCATTTTGTACCTCTTAAAGTAATGAGATTTGCCCCATTCAATCCACTCCCTCCTCCCATCTCCTTCCTCTCCCCTTTTTTAAGGAGGTGTTGTTTTTAAATCAGTTTATCTGTGTCACAGAAAATTCTAAGTATCTATCACTTCTGGATAAGTATATTCTCTCTAATAGAGTTAAAATTCTTGAGAGTTATTAGAGTCTTGCTCCCAAGTAGGGTTATAGCCAGTTTCATCCCACTGGATAGCAGTCTCATGTATAAGTCATGAGTGTCTACCACTTCTGGCTAGGTATATTCTCTCTGTTAGAGTTACAATTCTCAAAAGTTATAAGAATCTTTTCCCCATGATGGGATATAGCCAGTTTCAACTTATTGGATAGCAGTTTTTTCTTTACCCCCCCCCTTTTTTACCTTTTCATGTGTCTCTTGAACCTCCTGTTTGATGTCCAAATTTTCTGTTTAGCTCTGGTCTTTTCATCAGGAATTTTTGGAATTCTTCCATTTTGGTAAATGTCCATCTTTTCCCCTGAAAAACAAGGCTCAGCTTTGTGGGATAGAGGATTCTTGGTTGCATTCAAAACTCCCTTGCTCCTGAGAATATCTCATTCTAGGCCCTTTGATCCCTTCATTTTGATGCAGCCAGGTCCTGTGTAATCCTTACTATGGCTCCTAGGTAATTAAATTGTTTCTTTCTGGCTGCTTGCAGGATTTTCTCTATTATCTGATAGTTCTAGAATTTGGCCACAACATTCCCTGGTGTTGTCATTTTAGGATCTCTTTCTGGATATATTCTTTCAATAACTACTTGCCTTCTGGTCCCATGATATCAGGGCAATTTTCCATCACTAGATCCTGTAATATTAAGTCCAGACTTTTTTTTCTCTTCAATGTTTTCAGGATGTCCAGTAATTCTCAGGTTGACCCTGCTTGATCTATTCTTGAGGTCAGTGTTTTTTCTGATGAGGCATTTTACATTTTCTTCTATTTTTTTTCTATTTTTTGCTTTTGTTTAACAGACTCCTGATGTCTCATGAAGTCATTAGTTTCCACAGACTCCATTCTTTTTTTTTAGAGAGGAGTTTTCTTCATTTACCTTTTGCAACTCCTTTTCCAATTGGTCAGTTCTATTTTTTTGAAAGAGCTTTCCATTTGACCAATTGAGGTTTTGAGAGAATTATTTTCTTTTTGAATTTTCCCAATTGAGGATCTGAGAGAATCATTTTCATTTTGTATTTGTCCAATCGAGGATCTGAGAGAATTATTTTTTGTATTTGTCCAATTGTATTTTCCAAAGATTTGTTTTCTTGTTGCAAGGTGTTAATTGACTCTCCCAAATTTTCCAATTGACTTTTAAACTCCTTCCTTATTTCTTCAAGGAATTCTTTCTGTGCTGGAGACCAGATCATATTCTCTTCAGAGTTTCTAGGTCTCTCTGAATTAGGGTCTTTTCCTTCCAAGAATTTTTCTATAGATTCACCTTTCTAATGACCTTTCTTCCTTTTGTTAAGACATTGAGTTGGGGAAGGGTTGGTTCACAAAGTTTGGTATTAGGATCCCTAGAAGCTTTACATATTGAGTGCAATATCTCCAGATGGCCAAAAGGGGGTGCTAGAGCATTTGCTCACTGAGTGCAATTTTTCTGGCTGGCAAGTAGGAGGTGCTGGTTGCTTTCTCTGGAGTGCCTGCAATCTTGACTGAGGCCTTCTCCCTGAACTTGGAGAGAGTGATTGAAGCTGTTAAATTCTTTTGTCTTCAATCAATGGTGGGCTCTACCCTGGGGTGAAGGCATCCCTCTCCCTATTGTCAGGTGAACTGGTTCTTTGGCTCACACACCTGTGCCTGGGTCACAAGTAGTCTGTTACTGTGGACTTGGAGGTCCTCCCAACCAGAGGAGCCCAAGGATGGTGTCCACAGCTCTCCTGCACTTGAGCTCTCCCCACCAGCCTCGTCAGCAAGCTGCAGAAGGTCAGTGCCAACACCAATACCTCTGCTCCCTAGTTGACCCAAGCCCCTGAGGTCTAGCCCTGCTGCTGATCAAGCAAGTCCAGCTCTCTGGCCCTCAGGCTCCCAGGTTCCAACCCTGCCCCTAATCAAGGTGATCCATGGCCAATCCACCCTCTGTGCTCAGACTTACCCAGGACCATGGAAAACAAATCGTGAAGTAGATATTCTTTCTCCTGGCTTTTCTTTCTGGGTTTTGTGGGTAAGATTTCTGTTAAGAGATTTGTTTCATATCATAGATGGGGAAAGATCAAGAGACTTTAGAACTGTGCTTGTCTTCTCTCCACCATCTAGGCTGGAAGTCTCTCCCAATTGTATTTTCAAAAAGATTTGTTTTCTTGCTGAAAGACATTAATTTTCGTTTGCATTTCTTTACCCCATTTTTCCCTTCGATTTTTAAACTCCTTCCTCTTTTCTAAGAAGTCTTTCTGGGCCGGAGACCAATTCATGTTCTCCTCTGGGCTGGTACTCTTATCATCAAGGTAACATTCAATGGTCCCCACTTTCCACTGGCCTTTCTTCAACCTCCCTCTCTCAGAATTAGATAAATCTTACCATAGAATAAGCAAGAAGGAAGTTAAGGAGGTAACTAGAAAGTTAGAAAACTTAGACATGATAGACCTCTGGAGAAAATTGAATGGGGTTAAAAAGGAATATACCTTTTTTTTCCTGCAGTACATGAAACCCACACAAAAATTAACCATGTACTGGGCATGAAGACCTCATAATCAAATGCAGAAAGGGAGAAATCATGAATAAATATTTTTCAGATCATAATACAATAAAAATCACATGCAATAATGGACCGTGGAGAGATAGACCTAAAATTAATTGGAAACCTAATAACCTCAATTTAAAGAATAAGTGAATGACACAACAAATTATAGAAAAAAATTAGTGATTTCAGACAAGACAATGATAATAAAGAGACAAGATACCAAAACTTATGGGATACAGCCAAAGCAGTCAAGCAGACCAAAGCTTTTCTAGGGTTTTGTATTAGGGGAGGGGCTGGTTCAATGACCTTTGGTATTGAGATCCCTGGGCTTAGGAACTCCAAATGGGTTGGGCCAGTAGGGGATGGAAGAAGCTCTCTTTGGATTTTCTGTGATATTGATTAGTAACCTACTCCCTATGCCTGGGAAATATGGGGGGGGGGTTGCTGTAGGATATGCAGGATCCTTGGGCTAGATAGATCTGTGACCCACACCTGAGTCTTAGGACAAAGTGCAGACATTGAGGTGGGGCTATTTGTTTTGGAGAAAGTCACAAAGTTATTCCACAGGAATGGGGGAAGGAGACCCAACTAGAAATGTGGTGACTCAGCTGAAAACACCAGGGTCTGGAAGACCAGCTGAGCTGACTAGATAGCAGTCTAGCTGACTCATTGCAGTTTTTCCTTCCACCCACCATAAGTATTGAAAATGCTTCTGCAGCTGTTCTGAGGTTAATTCCCCAGCCTCCCCACTACCACTTCTGTGCTGGGTCTCTGTACTCTGCCCCCCAGCTCACCCATACTACCCTGAAACAGATATTATTGGCAGATGTTCTTCTTCTCAGTTCTTCTATGGATTCTGTGGCTCCCAAATCTGTTAAGAGGCTTGGTTCATGTTAGCTTTTAGGGAAAGGCAGGAGAGTTTATAACAGTGCCTAGCTTCTCTCCATTCTCTTGGTTGGAAGTCTCCCAAATATACCCAATTCTTTAAACCATCACTGAAAAAAAAAGAATACTTGAACTAGATTCCCACAACAAATCTCTCAATTTTGTATTTGAGAATTTTTGTAAGAGACAGGATAGTGGATAGCCATGGAGTCAAGGAAAAGTTGGGTTCATGCTATGCCTCTGACACTTACTAACTGGAATGGTCATAGATAGGTTCTTTAAAATCTAGGACTATAAATTATAGAAGAATTCCTGTTCTGCACAGGTGGAACTCTTCATATTGAGAGTTTCCTATAGTAATAAATCAAGAATCCTGACTCTTGAATGTCTGCAAAATTAGAGGGTTTACAAATATATAAATGACTGGGTACCTTTCTATATCTAACATTCAAGCTGAGAAACATACATTTGAATACACTTAAATTGAAAAGATTCTTCATTTCTCTGTCATTAAATTATTTTCTACACTAACTGCTAGAGAAAGCAAGGGAAGAAAGTCAACTAAAAGGAAATGTTTGCTATTAGAGGAGCTTTATCTCTTATTCTGGGCATTTACAAAAGATTTAGAGTACCTAGTGATCTATATACTATGCATTATAGTTAAGGTAATAATTGCTGTTGATGAAATTATAATTGACAGGTGATATTATAATAGTACTTTTGAATGATGTTTCATTGCACACATAAAATGTGTCTTCTTTTTTGAAGTGTTCCATTGGTTTCTTGAGGAATGGTTATATATGATGATTAAATACAATTTTCTCCCCCTTTCTCCAAGTAGATTATTATGCCTTATCAAGATAGTTTAGTCCAAGGAAATATTTCTTTATAATGTTTTGATGCTTTTTTTGTCTCATTCTTTTACCTAGAGTTTTGGAACTCTCTTTGGAGACTCTATTTGGAGGGTCTGTATCTCATTACATTTTAAGTGAAGGATTTAGAAATTGTGTGTAGAAACTATTAGAAATGCTATATCTAAAAAATTGAATCCAATCCCTATAGTATATTATGTTTATTTATAACTAATTAAAATTGTGCTCATGATGTTGGCTAGTGAGGTATAATCAACAAGAGACTTTTGGTCTGTATTTATACAAATATTTGCTTTTTCTATTGGTGCAGGGGACAGCTACTATCTAATAACCAAATAGTTTCTAATTGCTAGTTGGTTGAATAAACTGCTTATTTTTAATGTACCAAAACTGACATTTCTTGGTTTTGATGAAAAGTTGTGAAAAAAAAATAGTTATGCTTAATAAACTGGTAGGTTGGGGATACTGTAGATATAATGAGCCTAGATTTTGGAAAGATATTTGGCTAAGTCATTTAGAAGAGATATCATCAGATGACAAGACATAGAGCAATAAGGGACATTATATATTATCTAATACAATTCTCTCTTTTGAAAGACAAAAGACATTGAGTCTCTAAGAAGTTTGGTGAACTCTATTTTCCTCAAGGCTATACAAGAATGTACTAATTTGGGGCGGCTAGGTGGCTCAATGGATAAAGTACCGGCCCTGGAGTCAGGAGTACCTGGGTTCAAATTCGGTTTCAGACACTTAATAATTACCTAGCTGTGTGGCCTTGGGCAAGCCACTTAACCCTGTTTGCCTTGCAAAAAAACCTTTAAAAAATGTACTAATTTGCTAGTATCCTATAGCTAATAGTAAGTACAATGCCTAACAGAATAAATGCTTAATAAGTGGTAGTTGAATCTTTTATTTAAATTTAATTAGTTGGATTCTGAAGTGCATGAAAGAAAAAAACTGAAGAGTAATTGATGGATGTCAATCTAAGGAGAGGTTTTTATTGGACAAGATCAGTCCTTGGAGTTCTTATGTTTAACATTTCTACCAATGCCTTGGATGAAGAAGGCAGTTAGGTGATTCAATACATTAAATGAGCTCTGGTATTAGAATCAGAATTCAAAGACTTCCTTAGATAATATTAGTTTTGCGACCCTGGTCAAATTATATAACCTCTTAGACTCTATTGTCTCATCTGGAAAATGGGCATTAAAAAGGACTTATTCTACAGGGATTTTTATAAGGATAAAATGTGCTATCCCTGAATAAAATAACATTTTATGATGACCAATTCCATATATTGATTAAATTGATACATAGATAGACAGACAGATAGATAGATAGATGATGAATGGATGGATGGATAGATGGATGGATGGATAGATAGACAGACAGATAGATAGACAAATAAAATCTGTTTTCCACTATTAAAATGCTAGCTCTTTGAGCATTAGAACTATTTTTTGTCTATGAATTCCTTATCTGTATTGTAATATTTAGATCAATAATTTATATGCCTTGGAAACAATGTAAAGATTATCAGACTCCCTTCTATAGGAGAGTAAGGGGGGAAGGAAGAGAGGGCGGGGGGAAAACTGTAAAATTCAAAACCTTAAAAATGATAGTAACTACTATTGCATATAATTGGAAAACAAAATATTTATATATAAAAATTTTTTGAAAAGAAAAAATAATTTATTTGCCAAATAGAAAACCTGGCACAGAGGACATATAAAGCTTTTATTCTGAAAACCTTAAAACATTATTTCAATGCAAGTTATTGTTGTGATGAGGAGAAGAAAAAAGAGAAGTACTAAGGCATATAATTATGTTTGACAAGTTTATGGATGATACAATTTTGGGAGGAATGCCTTTTATTAAGATTATTAAAGATACAGCCTAGGGTGTAGCCAGATGAAAAATGTAATTGGGAGATGTTTAACAAAATAAATAAAATTCAATATCATATAGAAAACAAATATATATTTTTTAAATGAAGTGAATGTCACCAGGAGGAATCATTATGTTGTGATCAGTAGCTCCTCTTTCTATTTGAGTTTAATGTCACTAGCTTATATAATGGATAATAGAATTGGGAGCTAAAAGGATTTAATTAATAGAAATTTCTGTAGGAAACTTGGAGGTTAAGTGACTTGCCCAGAATTCTGCAGACAATATTTGTCAAAGATAAGACTTAGATCTTGGTGACAATGACTGCATCTCATCATTAAAATCTTGTATAATGAATAGAGATGAGTTTGAAATATAATGGGGATGAAAAGTAACAAAAAGTTGAAAGGATGCCCCAGTGTGCAGAAACCATTATTAGAATCAGAGAAGCATCTCCATCACCTTAGTTAAATCCTTTTCAGATCGTTTATACAAAGACAGTAACAAGAATAGTGTCCTCCAATTCACATAAATGGTGTAACCATCCAGAATGATAAAATCAAGTAAACATCAAAATAAACTTCTTCTTGGATTGAATCCATTCTCTTTTCTAACTGAACTTTTCGCAAGTTACTTTTTATTAGTCAAATAATCAATATCTATGATGAGCAAAGGTTTCACTGTTTTATGTCTAGCTCAGCACTGACAGTGAGCATATTGTTTATTAAAATAATCTCTAAGGTGGTATCAATGATATGAACTTTATAATATTTGCATAAGAGATACTTTGTTTATAGATTCATTTTGTTCTCCAGTGTCAAATGCTTCTGTTATTGTGGAATTTTTTTTTACAATCAATAAACAATAGACAAAGAAGTATTTTATATTCCAGATACATCTCAAACTAATGATGTAATTATGAAAATGTATTATGCTGGAATGATTATGTATAATAAGACTATACACCATTTTTAGGAAAACTTCATTGGTTTGAGAAAGTAGGCATTTTAATTAGTAACTGCCAATCCTTCTTAGTCATCTGGGGGGAATATAATGTTGCCATATGGGATCTTTTATTTTCTTTTGAATCTTCATCTCTTTCAGATCTTGAAAATTGATGCTTGAATACCTTTAAAATTATTTCATCTCCAGACCCTATTTCTTCTATATACATTTGGTTAAGCTTAGTCACTCTTCTCAAATTCATGGTCTTCTTATTTCCTAACATATTAACAAAATACTGAGATGTCAAAAATTATAGGTAGCTGATTCCAGTATCTGAATTGATGAGAATTACTTCCTATAGAAATATTGGCACAAGTTGTTCAATTTTTTTCTCTGCATGTTGTTGTCTCACTGACATCTACAAAAAAAGGATTACTATCTCACTAATCTTCTCCTTTAAATTTAACTTGAACTCTTTTAGCTATTTTGTATTGGCACTTATGATCACAATTTTTTGCCTTTCACCTTTAAAATGTTTTATAAAAAGCCTACAAAGTCCACATGTCCTTAGCTACCACATGCATTGGTTTCTGGGTTGGCAAGGAAAATTAATATTTTTTGACTCAGTTTCTGATATATCTTCACTTCCTTGATGTAGTTACTGTTTTGTGTAAGTAAAACTTCTATATGAAATGGTGCTAGAACATATTATTTTTGTCCAATTTTTTCAGCATTGAAGGCTTCTTTTTGAATAAGTCGGGTTAAAATCACTAGAATTTCAACCAGTGTTTTGTTTTCATCTTTATCTTTCTTCTAATTTGGATTGATTTTGATCAAGACTCTCACCAATCAATGATCTAATTTTATAGAGACAGCTAATTTTAAATAACTATATAGGAATAATCATCTTCCTATCTGTAAAATTATAGTCAGTTTTATTATTTATTTGTGAATTTGTTTGATTGTTGTTAATTTATTTAGTGATTACCAAGTCAAACAACTCCCATTCTTTTGTTGAATAAAGCATTTATAATACAGCTTTTTTACTCCTTCCTAAAGGTCCTCTTACTATTTGGGGAGTTCAAAAATGAATGAAAGGAAAGGAATTCTCAGTTCAAGATTCCATCCAATGTTATGAATAGATAATTTTCAGATGAAGAAATTAAAATTATTTATAGTTATATGAAAAAATGCTCTAAATCATTATTAGTTAGAGAAATGCAAATTAAAACAACTCTGAGATACCACCTAATACATATCAGACTGGGTAAAGTGACAAAAAAAAAGAAAATGATCAGTGTTGGAGGGGATGTGGGAAAAGTGGGACACTTAAACACTGTTGGTGGTGATATGGTCTGATCCACCCTTTCTGGAGAGCAATATAGAACTATAGCCAAAGGGAAATAAAATTGTGTGTACTCTTTAATCCAGCAATAGCACTACTAGGTGCTAAAAAAAGGTAGAAAGATCCACATGTGCAAAAATATTTATAGCAACTTTTTTAGTGGTAGCAAAGAATTGGAAAATGAAGGCATACCCATCACTGGGAGAATAATTAAACAAATTATGGTATATGAATGTGATGGATCATTATTGCTTTGTAAGAAATCTTGAGTGAGGGGCGGAGTCAAGATGGCTAGTGAAAGCAGCATTCCCCAAGAACTCCAACCCCCCCAAACACCCCCAAAACCAACAAAGGATGGCTCTAGCCAAAATTTAGCAGGGCAGAACCCATAGAAAGACTGAATGATATATTTTCCCAATCCAAGATAACTTAGAACTTCCACACGGGAAAGGTATGCTTCACCAGCACCAAGGCTGGGAAAAAAAGCCATGGTGCAGCCCAGCCCAGCTCAGCCCAGAAATCATGGGAAACAGCTTGAAGGGGCGGGGAGAGAACTCAGCTATACCTGGGCAAGTGTGGAGCGAGGATCACTGGCCCCAGAACCTGAAGCAATAATCTGGAGAAAGCAACCTGCACCCCCAGAGACTGTAAGGAAAGTCTGCAGAGATTTCTCTGCTCTTCCTGGGGTAGGAGTCTGCTGTTTGCCCACACTCAGACTCCAGTTGCAATTTGGGCTTCCATACTAAGATAGCAGGATTCCTCCTTATAGTCCCAGGGCAGAGTGCAGTACTGTGGTCATCTACATATCAAAGCACAGGCAAGAGAGCATAAGACCTTGGAGGAGAAAAGGTCCCAGTGGGGTGTCCCCCCCAAAACTAACAACCCCAAAGCCTTGGAAGTGCTGTAAATTAGCCTTTGGCTGAGGAAATGAGTAAACAACAGAAAAAGAAGAATCTGACCATAGAGAATTACTTTAGTTCCATGGAAGATGAAAAGACATACTCAGATGATGACAAAATCAAATTTTCTATATCCAAAACGTCCAAGAGAAATAGAGAATGGGCTCAGACTATGGATGAGCTCAAAAAAGACTTTGAAAAGCAATTAAGGGAGATGGAGGAAAAATTGGGAAGAGAAATGAGAGTGATGCAGAAAAATCATGAAAACCAAATGAAAATATTGGTTAAAGATATACCAAAAAATACTGAAGAAAATAATACGTTAAAAACCAGTTTAACGGGGCTGCTAGGTGGTATAGTGGATAAAGCACCAGCCCTGGAGTCAAGAGTACCTGGGTTCAAATCTGGTCTCAGACACTTAATAATTACCTAGCTCTGTGGCCTTGGGCAAGCCACTTAACCCCATTTGCCTTGCAAAAACCTAAAAAAAACCAGTTTAGGCCTAATGGAAACAAGCAAAACAAAAGGCAAATGAGGAGAAGAATGCCTTATAAAGCAGAATTGGCCATCTGGAAAAGGAGATAAAAAAAGCTCTCTGAATAAGGTAACTTCTTCAGATGCAAAATGGAGCTAAAGGAAACTGATGACTTTGCAAGAAATCAGGAAGAAATAAAACTCTTCCAAAAAAAAGTCAAAAATTAGAAGAAAATATGAAATATCTCATTGGAAAAACAACTAACCTTGAAGCAGATCCAGAAGGAATAGTTTAAAAATTATTGAACTATCTGAAAGCCACAACCAGGAGAAGAGCCCCTAGACTTCATTTTTTAAGAAATAATACAGCAAAAGTGCCCTGAGATACTGGAAGCTGAGGATAAAATAGAAATCGAGAGAATTCACTGGTCACCCCCGAAAGGGATCCCCAAAGAAAAACTTCCAGTAATATTATAGCCAAATTCCAAAATTCCAAAATCAAAGAGAAAATTCTAAAAGTTGCCAGAAACAGACAATTCAACTACTGAGGCACCATAGTCAGGATTACACAGGATCTGGCAGCATCTACATTAAAGGCTTGTGGGGATTGGAATATGAGATTCCAGAAGGCAAAAGACTGGTTTACAACCGAGAATCAACTACCCAGCAAAATTGAACATCCTCTTTCAGGGGAAAGGATGGACTTTCAATGAAACAGGGGACTTTCAAACTTTCCTATCAAGATGACCAGAGCTGAACAAAATGTTTGATCTCCAAGTACAGGATGCTGGTGAACCATAGAGGGAGTGGAAGAGAGGAACTAACTATGAGGAACTTGATGATGTTGAACTGTTTGTATTCCTGCATGAGAAGAAGATATTGATAGCTCATATGAATTTTCTCATTTATAGGAGCTGTTAGAAGGAGCATATATAGACAGTACATAGGAAGGAATGGAATATAATGGTATGATGTGGTAAAGGGATGGAGTCAATGGACGATGGGGGAAAGTACTGGGAGGAAGAAAAAGGAGATGAAGAAGAAGCTGAGAGATTTCAGATAAGAGTCAAGAAAAAGCTTTTTCAATATAGGAGAGGGGGGAAAGCAAGGGGAAATGAGTGAGCCTTCATTCTCATAGGAAATGGCTCAGGGAGGAAATGACATGCACATTTAATAGGGTGAGGAAATCTGTCTTGCCCTGGAGAAGGATGGGAGGAAAGGGACAGGATGAGGGCGGATGCAGGAAGGGAAGGGGGGGGGGGATAGGTGATAGAAGAGAGAGAAGATGGAGTGAGAGGGTACTCAGATTCAACATACTTTGGGACAGGGCCAGGATTAAAGGAGAGAGAGAATAGAATAAATGAGAGTGGGGAGAAATAGAGTGGAGGTACAGCTAGTAATAGCAACTGAGGGAAAAATATTGAAGCAACTTCTCTGGTGGACTTAAGATAAAGAAAGCAACTCACCCCAGAGACAGAGTCATTGAAATCTGAACACAGACTAAAGTACATTTTTTTTCTTTCTCTCTCTATTCTTGAGGTTTCCCATCTTCTTGGGGGGGGGGGAGGGGGTTTATGTTTATTCTTATGTTTACTCTTATAACATTCAATTTACATCAATGTATGGAATGGAAACAATGTAGAGACTGTCAGACAGCTTTCTGGGGGGTGAGGAGGGAAGGGAGAAGGTGTGTAAATGTAGAATTCAGAGCCTTGCAAAAAATGATGGGTACATATTACTATTGTATACAATTGGAAAACAAATAAAATGTTAAAATTGAAAAAAGGAAAAAAATAGAAATCTTGAATGAGTAGACTTCAGAAAAGCCTGGAAAGGTTTGCATGAACTGATACTGAGTGAAGTGAGCAGAACCAGAATAATATTGCACCTATTAATAGCAACGAGGTATGATGATCAACTATGATGGTTTTATCTTTGTTCAGCTGTTCAGTGATTTAGATATTTGAGACTTAGGCAGTTTCTAATCTTGTTTACCTTCCTTGATGTAGTTATTGCTTTGTGTCCATGAAATGGCAATAGAATATATATGTTATTATTTTTGTCCACTTTTTTCCAGCATTGATAATTTATTTGAATAAATCAGGTTAGAATCAATAGAATGTCAGCTAGTGTCTTATCTTCATTTTTATCTTTCTAAATTCTAAAAGACTTGTGATAGAAAATGCTATCCACATCTAGAGGAAAAACTATGGAGTCTGAATGCAGACAAAAGCATACATTTTCATTTTTAAACTCTATATTTTTCTTTTCTTTTTTTTATTTTCATTTTTCCCCCTTTAGTTCTAGGTCTTCTTTCACAGAATGACAAATATGGAAATAACCTATATCAGATTGCTTGATGTCATGGGAAGCAGGGAAGAAAGGGAAGGAGATAGAAAAATGTGAAACTCAAAAACTCAGAAAAAGATGAATGTTGAAAACTATCTTTGCTTGAAATTGAAAAAATAAAATAAAATTATTTTGTTTATAGATATTAAAAATAACTTTCCATCCAATGCAATTTCTGGCACAGAGCAGGAAAATTATTGGAAATCAAAAAATAAAGAATTTAATTGAACAACACTGCCAAAAGGGAATGAAAAAAAAGGAAAAGAAATATTTATTAAACACAAATGTCCCAAGCATTGTACTAAGTACTTTAATAAATATTATCTTATTGATCCTCATAACAACCCTGGGAACTAGGTGCTATTTTTGTCACTTTTTTTTAACATTTGAGAAAATGAAGCAGTCAAAACTTAAATGACTCTTGAGGGTAAATTAAACCAAGTGTTCTAGCTACTGAGATAGAGTTATACCTAACTGTGTATTCTAATGGTTAGTTCCTAAGCAATCAAATCATGCTTAATACCCTCTTATTAATAAGAAATAATTTCCCTACCATGACCATTACTATACATATGGACACACATGCACACAGGCATGAACATCTAAATATTAAGGCTATTATTGTTCTTCCTTAGTTCTATTTTTTAAAAAATTTATTTAAGGCAATGGGGTTAAATTACTTGTCCAAGTTCATATAGCAAGGCAATTATTTAGCAACTGAGTCTGAATTTGAACTCAGGTTCTCCTGACTCCATGGCTGGTGCTCTATCCACTGCGCCACCTAGCTGCCCCTCTTCCTTAGTTCTTAAAGAGGATAAATGGCATAAAGAGAGTGCTATCTTGACTTGCAAGTGAATTGGATGTAGGTGAGGCAGTCTGTGCAAAGTCATCAACCTCACCCTTTTCTTTTGGTGTCATTGGAGGTCAATGGCAACACATAGGTCAGGATGACTGGTGATAGCTCAGGATGCAGTAGGAGACCATGGTCTTTTAAACTAAGGTCTTTTCCAGGTCTCAATTTGTCTGAGTCAATACCCATTCAATCGTTAAAGGCTAGGTAAGATTTTAAGCAAAGATGAACTAATTTGCCTTCACGGAAGAATCAGTCTGGGAGAAAAAGATGAGTTTCTGGCCAAACAAGAAACTATTGG
This sequence comes from Macrotis lagotis, assembly GCF_037893015.1. NCBI lineage: Eukaryota > Metazoa > Chordata > Mammalia > Peramelemorphia > Peramelidae > Macrotis > Macrotis lagotis. The sequence goes on along the minus strand of NC_133659.1, from coordinate 269,106,734 downwards.
CATTTTCACTCATTCTGAGTCATCAAAACCCAAACAATGAGCAAATGAGGCCTGGTCTGGGATGTATGATTAACCAATCAGTGATACTATGGGAATTAGGTTAAAAGTATAGTCTAGTATTTCTATTTGAATCCTAAAAGACTTTATCAAAGCCTATTTTTTTCAGAAAATATTTCAAGAAATCATAAAAGAAAATTACGAGAGATTAAGGAGTTAATTGTCCCAGTGTTTTGGGGAAAAAATGAAGATAGAATTAAGAAAATAAATTCCAAAGAAGCTGAAAGAAGACTGCCTTGTGGTTCTGCTAGAGTGCCTCTGAGGGCACAGCCTTTTCTTTTGATCTATTATACTTCCAAGGAGTTAGGGAAGGGTGGAGGGGAGAATTGCTTCCAGTAGCTTCTGAAACAGTTATCTTGTTCTCTGTCTCCTCAGTTGATCCTGGACAAGGGTCCAGTTCTTTCATTGTTAATGACTCCTAGCTTTGCTTCCAATTGCCATCTTCTGCCTTTTCTTGTTTCCTTCAAGCCCTTAGATAAATGAAACTTTTTATATTTTGTCTTTCTAGATTTCTTATTAATATTACTATTTTCCCCTGTTAATTATCTTCAATTGGATCCGGATATATTTTACTTGTCCATCATTATTATCCTTTTATCTCTGATTAGAATATGAGATCTTTGAGTGTTTTGCCTTTTGTTGAAGCCTATTCATAAATATCATTGTGTCAAGGTTCACTGGGTATACTGATTTCCTGAAAGAGAAGGATTCACATTATTTTTGTGGAGATCTTTAGGATAATTGTTAAAGCACTCATTTTGTTTTATTTATTTTTATTTTTGGTTTTTTCAAGGCAATGGAGTTAAGTGACTTTCCCAGGGTCACACAGCTAGGTAATTATTATTAAGTGTTTGAGGCCAGATTTGAACTCAGGTACTCCTGATTCCAGGGCTGGTGCTCTATCCAATGCATCACCTAGCTGCCCCTTAAAGCACTTATTTTAATGGACAATCTAATATCCAGCTTCTCTGTCCCATACAGACCTGCCCCAGTCCCAAACTAAATTGTGGGTCTCTCCATTCCTGGATGGATAAGCCAGAAATAACTTTTCATATTCTACTTTCAGTAGTCAAATTGTTTAAATCCCCTTTCCAACACTCCATTTTTGGAGTTTGGTTCTCTAACCAGGTTCCCTCATGCAAACCTGCATAATCAGTAAGCAGAGAAATATTAATAAATGTGTATGTTAATTCAATTCTGTTTTGTTCTTTCCTGAGGCCAAACCCTGGAGGTCCTATATTAGGGCATACTCTGAAGGTTAATACACATATATTTAATTACTATTAAGGTCATAAAATGGAAGATCTCACTTTATACACATGCCAAGTACCTGATATATACATATATATATATATATATTATATGTATACATAATATGAATATATTTTATGCACCTAATACATTTTTTTCACCAGCTATGGTTTTTCTGGACTGATATAAATTCATGCACCATTTTTGTTGGTCCTGCTATTACAGATGGGAAGGGAATACTATATTTTCCCTTTTCCAACATGAAAATAAGCTTCCATTTCAGGATAAGTAGACTAATTGCTTGGTCTCCTTTCTTCAATATCCCCCCCACCCAGTCCATCTCCCACACAAGTGTCAGATAAATTCTAGAGGTTCCCAATTAACTAAGATCAAATATGCAATCTTCTATTTGACTTTTAAAGTCTTTCATAGACTGATCCCCCTTCTCTATTTTCAATTTTCTTATATTGAAGTATTCACCATGTACTTTTACCATTGGTATTGGCCTTCTAATTGCCCCTTAGACTTTGAGCCTTTTCACTAAAAGTGACCCAGGTATGGATTCCTCTCCTTCACCTGCCTCTCCTAGCACATTTTTTAAATTTGCTTTATTTATAATTTACTTTTTTTAGGAGGCTTAAATGTTGATAGGAGAGTTTAGTAAACCAAAAGACTTTCATTATATTGTATCTTTAAATTTATTTTTTGTTCTAACTTACTGCTACCTCATGCCTACATTTTTCAGTCCTATGCTTCCCAAGTCCCTATCCAGATATATCCACATTTTATACCATAGCTTTTGGAATGCCAAGGAACAAACCTTTATAACTCTTCTTTTCTCACTTCTTTATTTTGACACTAACTGAGAATTGGTTCCTTCTTCTCCAAAATGATACCACTTCATTTTCTACCATTTCTAGCTCTTTGGTAATTCTATTGTTGAAGGAGAAATACTTGTGTAACTTTTAATATTTAGGAACTATTTATGCTTGTCTGACATTTTGTTTCCCTTTTCATTTATCAATGTAAGCCTCTTCTCAATTGTAAATTCTGACTTCCTTTCTATTGCTCAAAGTAACCCTCTCCATTGTTAATGTAAATTCACCAAAATAAGAAACAGCAAACTCAGTCCATTTCTCCTTAATGCTCCTCTACCTTTCCTGACTCTCAGCCTTCCAGAGTGGGTACCTGACCATAGTTGCATCCAGATAGGTCACTTTTTGAACCCCTGACTCCTCCTCACACAGGAAGTAGACAAGAATCTCTATAAACATCTTCCTCCCATAATGGACCCATGCGGGTTTAAGCCCAGTCATCTCACCAGCTGTTTCTTTCCTTTCTCCCTTTCTCCTCAAGCATTTTAGCCTTGACCTTTGTTATTCAACCTCTCAGTAAGAAATTCACTCTCTCTCCAGAGCGTTTTGCCTATGAATTCCTATAATACATGTGAACTTTACAGGTTTGTGAATTAAAGTCTGAATCTTTCATACCTCTGCATCAATGTGTGTTTTTCACTTAGAACCAAACACCAATCTTTAAGTGCTTTTTCTGAGGGCACCCATATTTTGTCATCAATATGAGTGCTAGAATGGTCCTAGTTATATCTATTGCTACTTTCAAACTCTCCCGCTCTCATCTTCACAAGCTAATTTCTGTTAGTTTGAGGACTATGCTATCCCAATTTATCAAATAATCCAGATCATTGTATCTCTTATCAATACTTCACCAGAATGTCATCTTGCTTTGTGTCCTAGTCATAATTTTTATTTCTATTAAATCTTCTGCCCTCATACAAAAGTGTGTGTGTGCTCCACTATCTGGGCCAAATCTTTTAATCCCTCCTATAGGCTTCTGTAGTACCTACTTATCTACATATTAATTTGAGTATCTAACCTCATATTGAATTTGGACAAATAGTTGAGGCCCTCCTTTGGGAACTACTCCTCCTCTCCTCCTTTCCATCACATCACTTTGCAGTGTTTTTTCACTGTCTAATTCTTCCATCTCATATCAAATGAAGGGTCATCCCTTCTTGCCAAAGTAAAACCCTCTATAAGAACTGTTTTCCCAAATTCTCTTGAATTCACTAAGAGATTGCCTCTCCTCTAACTCCCCCACTCTATCTTAACTTTTCTGTCTCCCCAATAGTCCTTTGCATATTAACTATATAAATATTCTATTTCTTCCCCACAGTCCAGAAAAGAAAAACTCACTTGATGCAACAACTGTCACCTTCTTTCTCCTCTCTTTCACAGTAAAAATCCTTGAACAAACAGTTCAAGAAATAGAAACCAAATTTTCAGTTTCACTGAATTCCAAATACTTTGAAATCTGAATTCTGACCTCACCCTTCAACTGAAACTGAATTCTACAAAGCTACCAATGATCTCTTATATGGCAAATTTATTGGCCTTTTCTCCATTTTCATCTTAACTTCTTTGCATCTTTTGACACTTTTGCTTATTTTTCCTACTGGAACTTTCTCTTCTATACATGTCTTTAATATTATTCTATCAATTCTTCTATAGTCTATCCGACTACACTTTTAAGTACTCCTTTGCTGGATTATTCATCTATTCCACACTCACTGTCAGTATTCACCAAAGTTCTGTTCTATACTTCTTTTCTCCATCTATAGATCATTCTTTTTTATTTTTTTAAAGATTTCATTTATTTTGAGTTTTACAATTTTTCCCCTAATCTTACTTCCCTCCACCCCCCACAGAAGGTAATTTGTGAGTCTTTATATTGTTTCTACGACATACGTTGACCCAAATTGAATGTGATGAGAGAGAAATCATATCCTTCAGGAAGAAACATAAAGTATAAGACATAGCAAGATCAGACAATAAGATATCAGTTTTTTCTAAATTAAAGGTAATAGTCCTTGAAGGACATTCTTGCTTTATTTAAATTTGCATTTCACAAATTCAAGTTTATATAAAGAATAAAAAAAAGAAGTCTGCATTCAAATATATGAGAAAAAAAGATAGCCATTGTCAAAACATTTCAAAAGCTTTATTGAATTATTTTTTCCATCCCTTTCAACAATTACATGTGACAGATCTCTTGTGAGGAGGGGTGCTATACAGGTAAATGTGACAGCCCTCTTGTAGAAGAAGCAGCAGTACATGACAAGCCAAATGCAGCAGCTACATGTATCCCCTTTTAGAAATCAGTAACCTACCTGAAGTATGAACTCTGCCCAAGCCCTCTCAGAAATGTTAATCCATCAGAATTTGTCTTTGAAATTTGAAATTCATCTTTAAAAGTTGATCTCAGGACCTGACCCATACAAAGCATTTATGTCTTGTATGTAATAATAAACTCCATTTTGTCACATTTTTCCTGAGCCTGCTGATTTATTAGAGTGAAGCCCCAAGAAAATGCTTTTTCAAGAGCTTCATAAACAAGCTGCAAAGTTAATCATCAGCGATAAAGCTTGGGTGCAGTGGGTGGGGAAAGGGCAATGTATTACACACCTATGTCAACTTTATTATACAGTACTGTACATACTTTATCATTATCTTTACCTTTCATTTCACATTTCTGATTATTATTATGGTACAGTATTTAATATGTCTGCATTTAGTACATTTTTGTACTTGTGCAAATGTATTTTTTCAGAAGCTAAGTAGGTAGATAGGAACAAATTCACATTAAGAAAAACTGAATTCTGCAGAAGAGTCTATACATAAAGCAAGAACTGTCTTTATACTATTTCTCTTGAATTCATCAACTCCCATTATTCAATTATAGTTTCTATGTAAATTATTTTAAAATTCGTCTATCTAGCCCTAGACTCTCTCCTGCACTTCAAACCTATTCTTTTGGTCACCTCAGATTGAATATACTGTAGCTATCTCAAATTCAAAAAACCTGAACTTAAGTAAGAAAAATGATTTATCTAGATTCAGGATAGCAGAACACTACTTGTCTTTTTAAATGACTGAAACCGCTGGACAGTTCCTTGAGGCATTGGCAGCTTCCCTTTTTGTACCCTAGTGATTCTGACTTAGAATCCGAGACAAACCTATTTGCCTTAGTTGCTTTCTTGGCAACAAGCTTGTGACTATATTCATTAGGACATTGGTAACTGATTCTGTTTCTTGCTTTTCCCCTGGGATCTGATACCTTGTTTCTCCTATTGCCAAGCCTGTATTTGGTTAGGTATCAAGGCAGGCTAATTCAAGTAAACTTGGCTTTGTACATATTTGGCATTATCCTGACTGTCTACATATCTTCCCAAGAAGGCTGCCGTAAAGAAAATATCCAGATACTCATCATCCTGGACATGGTGTCACCTTCAAATTGGTTTCTGGAAGTTACCTGCCAGGTTGATGTTTTTCTTCTCAATACTTTGCTGTGCTTCTCTTATTATTAGGCAGACTTTTAAAATTCAGTCCCAAAAAGAAGATAATTTTGTAATATTTGCCTAACTTGTAGCAATGAAAATAGTTTCTAATCTACATAATTCACATTTAAAGCTAAAAGCAGGTTGCCTTTGCAGTTAAAAAAGGGGGGGGATGATAAGCCCACTCAATATTACTTTATATCTGGAAGAGAAGACATGGTATTTTTTAATAATAGAAGGAAGTTCGTAAAACCATAGGTACTTGAACGTATGAATTTTTTCAAGAATTTTTATAAAATTCTGAGCAGAAAATAACCTCTATAGAGGTCAGCAATACTCCAAAATCCTAGAGGCTCAAGACTATAAGATTCAGAGACAATGCAACTCCATCAACTTGAAAAGACTGGGATGAGGTTTGTTTGTAAAAGCTTCTCTTCTCTCTTTGCTTAAGTTGCTTTGCAAATCAAACAGTCAAAGCCAGTGAGATTGGACTTTTCATTCTCTTTGCTCCATGGGAGAAAATATAAGGCCTTCAGTCCATAGTCTCTCAAAGTTTTCAAGCAAGAATTTATTCTTCAGAGACTGTTTGAGGGGTGAAATAGGTTTATAAGGGCATCTTTTAATCATCTTGTCAAAAGACAAGAATATGATATGAATTTTAAAAACTCAAATCAGTTTTAATGCTTGCAATGGGTTTGGCCTTCACTTACCAGTTATTGTAAAAATGTATAGCTTGTTTTGAAAGCATGCATTAAATATCTATTGTGGGCCAAGAAGGAATGGGGGTAGCTAGGTAGTTTATTGGTGGGGGGGGGAGTTTGGTGACTTCATTGATAGAATGCTAGGACTAGAGTCAGAAAGAACTGAGTTCAAATCTGACCTCTAGCAATTACTCTGGTCAAGTCACTTAACCTCTGTTTACCTTAATCCACCGGAAGAAAAAAAATGGTAAACTACTTCAGTATCTTTGCCAAGAAAACTCTCTGGACAAAATTGATGTGGTATGGTTCAATGGGTACACAGAGTCAGACAAGACTTGAACAATTGAAAAACCAATGTGCCATTTACTCTGCTAAGCACTTTACTCATATTATATCATTTAATCCTCACAACTATCCAGGGAATTAGGCCTGTTGAGATAAGTACTGTTGAGGTAGTTGAGGAAAGTGAAGCAGATAGAGGTTAATTCCCTTGCTTAGTGACTCACAGATCTAGTAGAGATTAAAACAGGATAATATGAGATTATCAAAATTAAAACAAAAATCAGTTAAAATAAACATTTTTCTTGGAACAATAAATATTGAAATAACAGTCATGAATAAATTTCTTTTGAGGAGACAGTTTGGGGTACAGTGAGGTAAATGATTGGTTTTTTTGCTTTTAAACCCTACTTTCATAGTAATAGTAATAACAATAATAATGTACATAAACAAGCAACAGATATAAATTAGAATTGTCACTTATTTCATGAGGTAACACTTTTTTGATAAGGAGTAATGCCATTATTTTGATAGCTTACCAAGAGAAATAGCACAGAAGTAGTAGGAAAACATTCTCCCTACTGATAAAAGTGGCAGACTCACAATGGTATCATTTGGCAGGGGAATGAAACATTTGCCTGTTCTCCTTCAATAGCAGGAATCATCTAAACAGCATTTTTTCTTGGATCAAATCTGGTAAAAGGCTTTGTCATCCTGATTTGGTTGTAAAAGAACTTGCCAGAAACTGATATACTAAATGCCTATTTATATTTGAACCCAGCATTTGGTGATGGTTGTTATTTTTGCAGTTCTGTGAAGGTATCAATAAACAAAAAAAAATTCAAGTTGTCTAATGAACTGGTGTAGTCTGGACAACAGCTTACCACATGCATTGTTCTCTAATTCTTTAAACATTCACACTAGTATACTATTTAAGACTGATTATATATTTGGACAATTACTAATTATGAAGATTTGATGAATATTTGGGGGAAGGGGGTTTCATAAATCTATTACTCTGGTAACATGACTATTAAGGTTACTCACAGCCAACCCTGTATAACTTCTCCACCCTCATGAAAAAAAATTTTCCTTTTTTTCTGCTATGTTCCTGTGATTTTTTAGTATGGCTACTAGTTTTACAATTTAATATTTCCTTGTTTTTAAACATAATTTTATCATGTCATAGGAACTTAAGAAACTCATTGGAGCAGATAAGCTTTTGTTCAATCCCTGTCTTAATAAAAATGTTCCCTAATTTCACTAATGTTCTTGCAAAAAAAAGGGAAATAGAATGAATTTTAAAGACAATGTGAAAATTTTTTAAACTAAAAATTTAACTCTGATGACTAAACAGAACAATTCCTTAATCCACAAATCAGAATTCTGTCCACATTTGGATTTCAGAAGATAATCATGTCATTGCATTATTTGTTAAGGGCATAAGACTGGGAAGATATTTGAGCAAACAATTATCACAGAACCTCTCCTCCCCACCCAAGGTAATAACTAAAAGGAACTTTAGTAGTGGTCAAACAGATTCTTTGTCAGACAATTTTGTTCCAGAGAATAAGGGAGATAAGTGAGGACAAGTAAACATATAAAATTGCAAGGAAATTTCTAGTTCTTTGCAAACATGTAAATCCATTCAAAGCTGCTAGCAGTAATTGAGAGTATAATTCTTGCTAGCGATGCTAAAGATTCAAGGCAAACAAACACAATAATTTAGTTCTCACCAAATAGGATCATCAGGTGGTAGATGACTATCAATTGCCAATATTCTTACCCTTACAGTTATATCTTAGTGTTTTTTTAACTTTAATTTAAAAAGATGCCAGTTATAAAATCACTCATAATTCCCTTTCTTTGCAATGCAATATTATTTCAAGTATACTCTACTTCAATTATCTTGATAAAATACATTCTTAATTAAATTAGTGAATCATAGCAAAATGTGAGGCAACATGATTCATATGTTTTTCAATATACACCAGTTTATTCATTCCAGTTTTAATTTTTAACACATGCACACACACACACACACACACACACACACACACACACATACACACAAACAACCACCGAGTTTAAAAATAAAAAGCAAACCAAAAAATACCTGTTCAACTTGAATCCAACTTCCCCTTATAGTCTGTTAACCAAAGAACAGGAACAATAAAGAGACAACTTAGTATAGTGGGTTTTTTTTTTTTAATATGAACAGAGGAAAATCTCTTCTTTAATCAAAAATATTCCAGAAATACAAAAAATCTTTTGAAACTATATTATCAGTCTACAGAATATAACCTGTTTTTCTGTTTGTCTTTCTTTTCTTTTCATTTTTTTAGGTTTTTGCAAGGCAAATGAGGTTAAGTGGCTTGCCCAAGGCCACACAGCTAGGTAATTATTAAGTGTCTGAGGCTGGATTTGAACTCAGGTACTCCTGACTCCAGGGCCAGGACTCTATCCACTGCACCACTTACCTGCCCCAGTCTTTCTTTCTGTTTTAAAGAAAGATTTTAGTTTGAGTTTTACAATTTTCCCCCATTCTTGCTTCCCTCCCCCCCACTAAGGCATTGTTAATGTTTACATTGGTTCCATGTTATGCATTGATCTCAGTTGAATGTGATGTCAGAGAAATCATATCCTTAAGGAAGAAAAATAAAGTAGAGATAGTAAAATTACTTAATAATATAACGCCTGTTTTTTTTTTAATTTGACAGTAATAGTCTTTAGTCTTTGTTCAAAGTCTATAATTCTTTCTCTGGTTACAGATGGTATTCTCCATTGCAGATAGCTCAAAATTGTCCATGGTTGTTGCACTGAAGGGATGAACAAGTCCATCAGGATTGATCATCACCCCCATGTTGCTGTTAGGGTGAACAATGTTTTTCTGGTTCTACTCATCTTGCTCAATTTCACTTCATACAAATCTTTCCAGATTTCCCTGAATTCCCATCCCTCCTGGTTTCTAAAAGAACAATAATATTCCATGACATGCATATACCACAATTTGGCTTATTTTTTTTTGAAAATTTGACTCAGTTCTCTGAATCTTTTAGAAATGAGTCCTTTGTCAGAAATACTAGTTGCAAAAATTGTTTCTCAGTTTACTACATTTCTTTTGATCTTGGTTACAGTGGCTTTGTCTGTGCCAAAGCTTTTTAATTTAATATAATCAAAATCATCTAGTTTGTTTTTGGTGCTGTTCTCCATCTCTTCCTTAGTCATAAACTGCTTCCCTTTCCATATATCTGACAGGTAAAACTACTCCTTGATCTTCTAGTTTGCTTATAATATTGTTTTTTTATGTCTAAATCCTGTATCCACTTGGATCTTATCTTGGTATAAGGTGTAAGGTTTTGGTCTAATCTGAGTTTCTTCCATACTAACTTACAATTTTCCCAGCAGTTTTTATCAGAGAGACAGTTTTTATTCCAACAGCTGGACTCTTTGGGTTTATTACACAGCAGATTACTATAATCCTTTCCTGCTATTGCATCTAGTCTACTCCACTGATCCACAACTCTGTTTCTTAGCCAATACCAGACAGTTTTGAGGACCAATGCTTTATAATATAATTTTAGGTCTGGTAAGGCTAAGCCACCTTCTTTTGCACTTTTTTTTATTGAATCCCTGGAAATTCTTGACTTTTATTTCTCCATATGAATTTACTTACAACTTTTTCTAATTCATTAGAGTGATTTTTAAAAAAAGGCATTCCCCAGTTGACAAATGGTCAAAGGATATGCAAAGGGAATTTATAGATGAGGAGATCAAAGCAATCCATAGTCATATGAAAAATTGCTCTAAATCATTACTTATTAGATAAATGCAAATTAAAGCTTCTCTGAGGTACCACTTCACACTTCTCAGACTGGCCAATATGACCAGAAAGGTTAACAATCATTATTGGAAGGGTTGTGGGAAATGTGTGACACTATTATATTGTTGGTGGAGCTGTGAACTCATTCTGGAGAGAAATTTGGAACTATGTCCAAAGGGCAACTAAAATGTGCATACCCTTTTATCCAGCAATACCACTACTGGGTCTAAACCCTGAAGAGATGATGAAAAAGGGTAAAAACATCACTTGTACAAAAATATTCATAGCAGCCCTGTTTGTGGTGGCAAAGAATGGAAAATCAAGTAAATGTCCTTCAATTGGGGAATGGCTTAGCAAATTGTGGTATATGTATGACATGGAACACTATTGCTCTATTAGAAACCAGGAGGGACGGGAATTCAGGGAAGCCTGAAGGGATTTGCATGATGCTGAGTGAGATAAGCAGAACCAGAAAAACCCTGTACACCCTAACAGCACCATGGGGGTGATGACCAACCTTGATGGACATGCTCATTTCATCAGTGCAACAATTAGGGACAATTTGGGGCTGTCTGCAATGGAGAATACCATCTGTATCCAGATAAAGAACCATGGAGTTTGAACAAAGTTCAATGACTATTCCCTTTAATTTAGAAAAAAACTGATATCTTATTGTCAGATCTTATTATCTCTTATACTTTATGTTTCTTCCTTAAGGATATGATTTCTCTCACATCACTCTCAATTTGGTTCAATGTACAGCATGGAAACAATGTAGAGACTGACAAATTGCTTTCTGTGGGATGGGGGGAGGGAAGTAAGATTGGGGAGGAAATTTTAAAACTCAAAATAAATAAAATCTTTAATAAAAAATAAAAAAATAAAGTAATTTTTTGAAATTTTGATTAGAAGGGTGCTAAACAAGTAGTTTAGTTTTGATAGAATTGTGATTTTTATTATATTAGCTCAACCTATCCATGAACAGTTGATGTTTGTCCAAGTATTTAAATCTGATTTTATTTGCATGAGAAGAGTTTTGTAATTGTTTTCAAAAAGTTTTTGAGTCTGCCTTGGCAGGTAGACTCCCAGGTATTTTATTTTGTCTGAGATTACTTTGAATGGTATCTCTCTTTCTAGTGCTTTCTACTATATCTTGTTAGTCATATATAGAAATGTTGAGGATTTACAAGGGTTTATTTTATATCCTGATACTTTGCTAAAGTTGCTAATTATTTCTAGTAGTTTTTTTAGATGACTTTTTGGGATTCTCTAGGTATACCATCAAGTCATCTGTAAAGAGTAAGAGTTTTGTCTCCTCCTTCTCTATTCTAATTCCTTCAATTTCTTTTTCTTCTCTTATTGCGGAGGCTAACATTTCTAATACAATATTGAATAGTAGTTGTGATAATGGGCAACCTTGTTTCACCCCTGATTTTATTGGGAATGCCTCAAGCTTATCCCGTTGCATATAATCCTTGTTGATGGTTTCAGATAGATGCTGCTTATTATTCTAAGGAACAAACCATTTATTCCTATACCCTCTGGTGTTTTTAGTAGAAATTGGTGCTGTATTTTATCCAAAGCTTTTTCAGAATCTATTGATATGATCATATGATTTCTTATAGGTATGTTATTGATATAATTAATTACACTAACAGTTTTCCTAATATTGAACCAATGCTGCATTTCTGGGATAAATCCTACTTGGTCATAATGTATTATCCTAGTGAAAACCTTCTTGGTAGGTATTCTTCTCCTAGCTTCTCTTTCTGGATTTTGTTGATCAAATTTCAATTAAGAGGTTTCTCTTATGTTATTTCTGAGGGGGGAAAAGAGAGCACTGTCACAGTATCTCTCTTCTCTCTGCCATCTTGGCCAGAAGTCTCTATAGTGTTTTATAAATAACCTTTCTCTTTTCTCAGTAAAGATGGAGGACAGCATGGGTTTTTAATTCAGAACAGATTGTCTATACTGACATTTGGAGATCATTGTAGATAGCCTGCATATTTATTATAGTTACAACTACATTAGTGAACAGAAGAGTGGGGCATTTCAGAAGTCCAGTCCAAGATTTAATTCATTATCTTTCTATCTAGACAACTTAAGTATTGAAAAGAAAGGCTGATCAAATGCCTTCTATCTACCTATCCATCTATATATCTATCTATCATCTATCTATCTATCTATCTATCTATCTATCTATCTATCTATCTATCTATCTAGATGTCAGTCTACAATGCTGAGACTTTCTGGCAACACAGGTGCTAATCTTTTTTCTTTTCCTGAAAACTACAGTTAACTATTGGCTGAAATTCATGCTTAGACCCTTGCAATTTGTTTCACATTCCCAATCCAATCAATTTGACTCTACATTGAGAGAACATCATTTCTGGCTTTCAAACACTTCAAGGTTCTGTCTCAGTTTTCAGTAGCTCTCTTTAACACAGAGGAAGTCATCATTAAACATAAAAGCCCTGGCATCAGAGGATGACTTTTTCTACCCCCACTGACCTTCAAAAGTCGGAGAGGGAATGAAAGGGGGAATTTTCTTGTTGTCACAACCTCCTACAAGAAGGTTAGACAAAGGAACCACTGGATCCTTCCATCAAAACAAAATCAGAATTTCTTCCTGATCCTCTACTTAATAAGAAGGGAGATCACATCTTTATAAGAATTGAACAGAATCTTGCTTATCCATATATAGGTTTTGATAGTTTTGGAAGTACTCATTCTGGAAGCAGATAGAAATGGAACCCAGAGAATTAAGCATGCAGAGGATAAGATACACACCTGGCTGGATTTCTTGTGTGTCACACAAGGAAAAAGGATATGGAGCAAAACTGAGCAATGTGTCACAGAATATGTCTAGGCAAAACCCCTTATGTGAAAGTGAGAGGGGTCCTATGGGGTCTTGTGACAACCATGACTTATGGTTCATGTATCTTACAAAGGACATCAGGCAATCTATTTAATGGTGAAACTCTCCATTTTTAAAATTGGCTTGTTGTTACATTTTTTTGTTTTGGTTTTCTTTGTTTTTAAATGTAGATTTGATCTCTTAAATCAAATCCCTGAAAAACTGGAGGTAATTGTAGACACACTCTGTGATTTGGGACAAATAATTCCTTCTCTCAAGAATTGTTTCCTCATCTGTATGAGGGTATTGAGCTAGCCTCTGAAGTTCATTCCTGATAGAAATCCATGACTCCTGTGTCCCCTATGGCTCTGGATCTAGACTGAATCTACTGTGTCAGCTGTTTGTTATTGCAATTTCATCAGTTGGGTGGCTTTTTATTTTTATATAACTTATTTTCATCGTTGGAGGAGGTATATTGAAATTTTAAGAACAGCTATTAATGAGACTGTAAATGACAGTTAATGATCTCTGTGGATGGTGGGTACAATTCTCTAGAAGTTTTGGGGAATGATGCCTTTTAATGTGTACTCATGTAACTTGAATTTAACAGGTTATACTATCTTAGAGTTGTATATGAAATCCTATATAATATGAATAAGAGAAAATTCTCTGTTAAAGTTTCAACCATGGGGAGGCTAGGTGGCATAGTGGATAAAGCACTGACCTTGGAGTCCTCAGGAGTACCTGGGTTCAAATCCGGTCTCAGACACTTAATAATTACCTAGCTGTGTGGCCCTGGGCAAGCCACTTAACCCCGTTTGCCTTGCAAAAATGTAAAAAAAAAGTTTCAACCTGATTCCCTTGTGCACAAATATTTGAGAAGTGAAATAGACTATGAACTATGTTTCTCATTTATTGAACTCATTTATTCAATGTGTTTTTATTAAAGTTGAAGGAACATTATGATAATTAAAAGGTTCACTTTATATAAGCACTTTTAAAGATCATTGAGGTGGAGGGGGTGTTGCCCACTTTTAGGGGACATAAATTTAGAATGACAGAAGTCAGTCCTATCAATAACTGAGACCACAATCAAGTCCCTTGGCTCATAGTTACTCCCATTTTTAAAAGACTGTTTTAGATGGAGCTCAATGAGAAAGAAAATAATGATTTATTGTTGTCCTTTCCCTGTATTCAAAATCAAAAAAGTAATGACATACAAGTTGGTGATTACAATATTTATAAGAATAACCAATAAGAGAGAAAACAAGCATACATGCCAAGTAAAAATGTCAATGGATGGATTTCCATAATTTTAGATAAGTTCATACCAGAATAGTGGAATTCTAGTATACAAATTCAAGCATATCTGTAAAGTTCAAATAATGATAATAGTTACATTGAGGTTTGAAACACATTGATGATGATAATAGACAACAGTTCTATAATGCTTGAAGACTTGTAAAATGCTTTAAAAATATTGGCTCATTTTATCCTCACAAAAACTTGTAAAGAAAATACTTTATTATCTCCATATTCCAGATGAGGAAACTGAGGTAGAGGTTATATGTGATTCACCAAGGGTCACACACCTGGGTATCTGAAGCTGTCTTCCTGGTTCTATCTTATCAACTGCTCCATTAAACTTATTTGATAACCATGTTACTAGATATATTCTGCAGGTATTATCCCCAATTTGCAGTAACTTAAAGTGAGACTCAGAGGAATGATAATAATTAATGATTAAAATAATAACATTTATATAATTCTTTTTATATGCCAACTAGGTAATACAGTGCATAGAGCACTGACCATGGAGTCAGGAAGACTTCAGTTCAAACCTGAACTGACACTGAATATTTGCTAGCTGTATGATCCTGGGCATGTCACTTAACCCTGATTGCCTCTCATCCAGGGCCATCTTCATCCATCTTAATTCATATCCAGTCACTGGACTAAGATAACTATGGAGGAGAAAGTGAGGCTGGTGACTTAGCACAACATCTCCCTCATTCAAATTCAATTCACATGCATGTCATGGCATCTCCTCACTGATGTCATGGTCTTCTTCAAAAATGAAGGACAAAATATCATTGTCATTCTGTGCAAGTAGTCTGTTAAAAATTTTATAGTAATAATCACATTTCATTCTCACAACAACATTAGAAAAAAGAGGTTCTTTTATTGTTCTCATTTTACAGATGAGAAAATTGTGACATATGGAGATTAAGTATTATCCAGGATCACATTGTTAATGGATTCCAAAGTTGTCATTCTAGTTCAAAGTCCAGAACTCTATTGACTATTCCATTTAACTTATTTGATATTGACTTTTTTTTGGATAAATACTACAGGTATAAACATGACCATTATTTTTATAGAATATAAATAATAGAGAATTATGTAATTATGTAAATTATGTAACATTGATAATTTCATGTAAATATTGTCAGAAATGTAATATTTGAATTCAGATCTCTTCTAAATACATTTTTCAGCACTCTTCCTACTATACTCTCAAATGTTAACTTGAAGTATGTACCTGCTTTTAGCAGGACAGTACATTTTATTTAAAACAAATGTTTAGCTTTGACAATAGAATTATAAACAGGGTGACCTTAAGTCTTGCTATTTTTTCTAATAGTACATTTAGCAATTATGTCTATGATTTATTTTCACAAAATGTTTCATCTATTTCAGTTTTTAATTATCCTAATTTCTCAAATTGAAACCTAGCAAACTTTTAGTCAATTTTGTAAACTAAAGGAATCAGACAATCTTCCCATAAGGAATAAATCAGAGTTGGAGTTTTTTTACTTATATATGATATTCCAAGAATGTTGATCCACACAGAAACAGTGTCATTTTAAGGTACTTAATGAATAATGTATAGAGATAGCTTCTTGTAATGGATAGATAGCTGGCCTCAGTGAGAGGAAGACCTGGTTCCGAGTATTATCTCTAACCACATCCTAGTTGTGTGATATTTGTTAAGTCATTTAATCTTTCTATACTTCCAGACAATTCTCTCAAACTATTAGTTTCAGGAAAGATATTGCATTGTTTTCGTAGAGGAATTTCCTTATATTAATAAAACCAAAAATCAAGCCCTGCCTACATATTATTGATATACATTGAAATAACATTACAGGGCAGCTAGGTGGCACCGTGGATAGAGCACCAGCCTTGGAGTCAGGAGTAGCAAGGTTCAAATCCGACCTCAGACACTTAATAATTACCTAGCCATGTGGCCTTGGTCAAGACACTTAAACCCATTGCTTTGAAAAATCTAAAAAAAAAAAAAAAAAGAAATAACATTACATACTCACACTCCAAGTTCTAAAGATCAACTTCATATCACTGTGTTAAGAATCTTAGTGTTCTTGCATATTGAAGACTTGTTTTACCTACACTGACCTCATTTCTGTTGATGCAACACTTTTGGGACCTTCTGAGATATGAACACTGATGCAAATTCAGCTGATTATCCACTTTGAGGATACCCAGTTTATATATGGCACTAAGTAACACAGTAGATAGAGCAACCTGGAGTCAGAAGACTTGAATTTGAATTCAGGCTCATTCACTAGTTATGTGACCAGAGCAAGTCACTTCACCCTGTTTGCTTCAATTTCCTCCCCTATAAAAAGAGCTATAGAAGGAAATGGAAAATCACTCCAGTATCTATGACTAGAAAATCTAACATGGGGTCACGTAGAGCCAGAATTTTTTTTTAATCTAAGAGTTCCTTACTTCAGTGAAATTACAAATCCAATCCATATCCCATGAAGAATTTGAGCAAATCTAGTTATTATATTAATTAATCTTTACATGCCCTATCTCCTGAAACCTTTTCACTGTGACACAATTTCTGAATAATTGATCTTTACACCTATCCTGCCAGACTGACAGTGGAAATTGACAGAATTGATGACCATATAAATCCCTTATTCATAAACCTATAATGGGATAAAATTTGAAAAAAAAAGTCCCTTTAGCTTAGCATTAAAGGGCACTCACAACCTAGCTCTAATTTATTTCATTTCCTGCTTCTATATATGATAATAGAGAAGATTGGGGTGATTCCACCACTGTATCCCAAAGAGCAAAGGGTAAGGAGAGATCTGTAATATAAACATGCATATACATATATATGCATATGCATGTATGTTATAACTTCTCTATTGGAAGCTTTTCTAAAGTAAGTATTCTGCCATTTTTCAACTATGTATCTATCCCCAGTGCATTCAGTGTGAGAGGTCACTGGTATATGTCAAGAGAGTTCAATACTAAAGAAAGATACAGGATTATAAAAGGTATAAAAGATTTCATAATTAGAAAATGATACAGAAGAAAACTGTAAAAGAATAAGTATTCTTGGGAGGTAATTCTATCCTAGTTATAGATAATTTGACTTTAAATTTTTCCGTTCAAGCCCAGGAACAAGATGACTTACAGTTACCCACTAAAAATTCTATTTTTAAAATTTGCTCTGTTTGGTTTCATTTTCCTTCCTGGGCTGGAAAAAGAGTGGTCAGTCACAGTCTCATCTTCAACCTGTCCATTTTTCTGTCTTGAGTTGGTTTGCCCTTCCTTAGGCTTCCAAAGACAAACCAGATTAGTACCAGATAAATGCAAACACATAAAATAAGGAAAATGAAGCTTGGGAAAATCAAAGACTTGATCATATCCAAAAACTTAGTTTCAGAGCTACACCTCAACCTTTGATCTTCTCACTCCAACTCCAGTGCTTCTTTTTGTTTCCTTTACTCTATGACAAATTTCTAAATTCAAAACCAAGCTAATATAAACAAATACAAATCTATATCAGGAGAAAAGTCTCTTTTGAGGCTGAGCATTATTGTTACTTATTCAGCATTCAAGAAGTTTTCTTTTGTCAATTACTTTCAAAGCATAGAATAGGAGGGGGAGAAGAAAACAGAAATATAAACAAAATGATATCCCTACTTTCAAGAAGCTTATAATTTAGCAAATTTGTTTATAAATACTCATATATGAATAAAATTCAAATTAAACTGGAGGTTCATAAGAGAAGGATAAACTTCTGGGAGACTGGGAAGCACAAAGGAGACTGGGAAACATTTTTCAAAGTAGGTGGTATTTGATATAAGCCTTAAAGGATAAGAATATCTTCAGGCAAATATGAAAGGGTAGAAAATTCCAGAAATAGGGAAGAAGATTATAGAGTTTTGGGGTTGAAAATATCTACTCCATCCCTCTTATTTTACAGATCCTAGAGAATGTAAGTTCTGTGCCATGTCATATAGTTGGGAAGTACAAGGATTGAACTCAAGTATTTTGATGTCAAATATAGCAGTTTTCACTGGAAAAGCAAGAAATAGAACTGGAGATAGGGTATGCATTTTAAGAGACTATAAGTACTCTACTAACAGTCACACTACATGATGATCAGCTATGATGGTCTTGCTCATCTTAATAATCAAAGACAATTCTAAAGAATTTATGGTGGAGAATACCATCCACATCCAGAGAGGGAACTATGCAGACAAAAACTTACTAATTTCATTTTTTAAAATGTTTCATGTATTATGGGTTTTTTTTATCCCTTTTTGATTCTTCTTTGACAGCATGAATAATATGGATCTATGTTTAACATTGTTATACATGTATAACATATATTAGATTGTTTTCTGTTGAAGGAGAAGTAAAGGAAAGGAGGGAAGGAGAATGTGAAACTCAAAATCTAGCAAAAAGTAATAGTTGAAAATAATCATACACTAAAAACATTAAAATAAGTACTCCAGTTTGGTCAAGCCCCAGAGTACTTTTAATCCTAAAGGACACTGAAGCCATATTATGGATTGTCTGGAATGCAAGTTTAAGGACTTTGGATTTTATTGTCATGGGCAACAATATACTAGTATTCAATATCACTGGATGTCTTCTAAAAGCATGATGATTTGCAACTTTATTACATAATTTGCTATGTGAGTGATGGCTTCAATGTGTACTCATTATGAGATATTGCAAAGAAGTTCACAGAAGTGGTTTGAAATTGCATTTGAAATAGATGCAAATATGCTGATTTACATAGCCTTACAAAGCATTACCTCTTGGGGGCTCTAAACATTCCATCGATATATTGACAATGTAAGTCCACAGAAGACAGAAAAGGAATGGGATAGTAGACTGATAATTGTAAACCTGCTTTTCTACTGATTAAAATCCAGGGACCAATTCATTAGAAAATGCTAGGAAATTCTGTATTGAACTGAGGGGTAATTCTTACCTGAGAGCAGCTGCCTTCTTTAGCAGTTGAAAGAATATACTTTCTTCTCCAAGTGCTCCAGTTCCCCAATCTCAAACCCATTTGGCATCAATCCATCATTCAACAAGTGATAGACACTGGAAATACGGGGTGGGGGGGCATGAAGCAATACTGAAATACAGAAGCTCAAACTTTACTTGGGGACCCATGAATAGAATATTCTTATATAGAATATATATGAAAATATATATAGCATAAAAATAAAGTTTATATATATATATATATATATATATTATAGCATGCATATAGGCATAACAGAAAGACAGTTCTATATGGCAGTTAAATACAAGATAGTTTGGAAGGAAGAGAACTAACAATAAGAAGATGAGGAGGGGTTTCAACCAGAAGATGATGCATGAACAACAACAAAAAGGAAGAGAGAGAAAAAGTTTGTGGCTATGTTAAGGAAGGAATATGGTATAGGCATGAGGGATGGACCGAACAAAGGCAAAAATAGAGATGGAGTATCATAATTAAGAAACAAAGACAAGAACCATTTGTCAGGATTCCAGAGTGAGAGGGTGGGAGTGGGGGTGGGGGTGTTGAATAATGCTCATTGAGATAAAAGTAAGGTTGGCATTAAGGAAAGGAGAGAAACAGCTTCATTCCATTTACAGTTGTTTCTTATGGGCAAGCAGGGGGCATCTCTGGGGAACTTATTCACCTGCTAAAAGGCTTATATCATTCAGGCACTATACATAATCCCATTTGAGATTTCAACCAGCTAAAAAAGCTTTAAAGCTATCACTGGTCTCCGAAAAATTTGTTCCATAGCCTAGAATTATTACTTAAACCCAAATTTATCTAAATTCTTCAAATTTTCTAAATATTTAAACTATTTTAGCTTGGAACATAGCAAAGTTTCGAGTTATATCCTCTTATTAAAAAAGGGTATGAAAATTCCACCATGGTGAAAGTTCACTAAGTTCACTTTCTAGGAATGGTGGTCACTATTTTTCCTTACCTAGTCCTGACAGGATGAAAATTATTGGTTGTCTCAAAGGAAATAGAGTAAATGCTATGAAAGAACATCCCTAATTACTAATGGGGATAATTGTCCCAGTTGTGGAGGGCAGCTGAAGAAGATATATAGGGATTTGTAAAGAATGGTTGGGCACAAGACCAGGAAAAGGAGACAAAGTGACTCTTAAGTTTCTGGTTGAGAGGGTTGTGGGTCAGTGATGCTTAGCATACAGGGCCAGAGAACTCCTGAAGGAGGAAAAAAAGAGGCTGATGAAATAAGAAAAAGAAAACTTAATAATAACTCAAGAACAGCCTTAGGATGATTCTATATAGCAAGAAAGATAATATTTCCAAAGCTAGTGTCATAGAGACTTGAGAGTGTGGGAAAGGAGGTGACACTGATATCAACATGATTTGGTCTAGAAATTAGAGAACTAGGAGTTTAAATAGAACAAAACCTTAGGGGAGGAAGAAGGCAATAAAAGTAGTACTTAGGGGCAGCTAGGTGGTACAGTAGATAGAGCACCGGCCGTGGAGTCAGGAGTACCTGGGTTCAAATCCGACCTCAGACACTTAGTAATTACTTAGTTGTGTGGCCTTGGGCAAGCCACTTAACCCCATTGCCTTGAAAAATCTAAAAAGAAAAAGCAGTACTTAAGAGGGATTCTATTTTTTGAGCCTTTTAACTCTGAATTTTTTTCTCTTAAAGTTGATAGGATGCTCACAATTAATGAGGGAAAGAAAGGTAAAAAATAATCAACTTCAATTTTGCTTCAGTTTCACCATGGAGAAAGGTCTTCCATCTAGGAAATGGTTTTAGTGGTTGTCTAGGATAAAGAAGGAGACATTAAGAGAGGATTTAACCACCCTAAATGGATTCAATTACCCAGTCCTTGAAAGAAAAACACCAAAATCTTAAAACCTACAACAAAGTGTAATTTTTAAAAATTTATGAATCAATTTACTGATCTGATTTCAATGATCTAAAGCAACTTCAGGAAAGTCACAGGATTGCACAACAAAAGCAAGTGTTTCCCTAATATTCAAAAGTGGATTCTTCAAATAATAGGTCAGTAAACTTGACTAACATATGAGACAAGACTTTAAACCTTTTGAAAAGGGAGGAGATGCTTACTATTAGTCATCCTTGGTTTAAAGTGTCATTTATTTATTGATATAGAACTGAAAGAGAATTTAGAGAAAATCTAGTCAAACTCTCCATATTTTAAGAGTGGGGAAACTGAATCTGACAGGTTCAATGACTTCCTCAAAATCACACAGCTACAAATGAAACTAGGCAAGCTTCATAAATAGATAATATACTTTGATGAATTTGGAATTGGTTAAGAGGTCACCAATGTTTTTGTCAACCTCAATAGAAGTTGTCAAGGGAGACAGAGAATATATTGAACCCTTTAATTCCCCACACACACACTCTGCTCTTCAAAATACACCCTCCTTTATGACATCACATATTGATGGCTTCTGAAAATTTGTCTCTTCTTTCTCTGATGCCCCAATCTGACAAAAGAAAGAAAATATGATTCATCATCAATATTCTGGAATCCTAACTAAAAAACAAATAATGTGGTAATAAATGTTTTTGTACATCTTGGTCCTTTTTTTCTTTTATATTCTTGTGTTATATAGTTGATAATTATCCCTGAGTCAAAGAGCAAACACAGTTTACTGACTTTTTGAGATATAGTTGCATACCATTTCCCTTATTTGAACAATTCATAGTTGGACCAACAACAGATTAATTGCCTATTTTGTTACAATTCCTGTAACAAGTTTTCATTTTTTTCATTTCATTAACTTTACTGATCTGATCTGGATGATGGTTGTTTAGTCATTTCAGTCATGTCCTATTCTCCATGACCCCATTTGTAACTCCGTTTGGAGTTTTCTTGGCAGAGATACTAAAATGGTTTGTCATTTCCTGTCTTTGATCATTTTACATATTAGAAATTGAAACAAACAGGATTAAGTAAGCTTCTGATTCACTTAAGAGAGAGCTAATGTTCTAAGAACATATTTGAACTCAAGTCTTCCTGACTGTAGACCTGGTACTCTATGAACTGTTCCACCTAGCTATCAAACCATGATTTGAATATCAGTCATTAATTATTTTTATTTTAAATTGCATTTATATTTTTATTAGTGGTTCAGATTCCTAGGTTATCTGTTATCTTTTTTATGGAATTATGTCACTTAGCTATGATTTGTTCTCTTACCCACTAATTCTTTTTTTTTGCAAGGCAAATGGGGTTAAGTGCCTTGTCCAAGGTCACATATCTAGGTAATTATTAAGTGTCTGAGGCCAGATTTGAACTCAGGTACTTCTCACTCCAGGGCTGGTGCTCTATCCACTGCACCACCTAGCTGCCCCTCTTACCCACTAATTCTTTAGGATTATTTCATTTCTATTTAAGTTTACATTATTTATTTTTAATTGATATTTTATTTTTCCAGATACATATTAGGAAAGTTTTGGTATAAAGTGTGAGATGTGAGCCTATGGCTAGGTTTTGCCATATTATTTTCCACTTATTCCAACAATTTTTGTCAAGTAATGGTTTCTTTTTCCAGAAGCTGATATCTTTTGTTTAGTCAAAAAGTAGATTGCTGCAGCCATTTGCTGCAATTTCTTTTGACCCTAAAGTAATACACTGATCCATTACTCTGTTTCTTAACTAGTCCCAAATTTTGATGAATTTCATTTTGTAGTATAGTTGTAGATCTGGTAGAGCTAAGCCACCTTCCTTTACATATTTTTTCATCAGTTATCTTGCTATTTTTGACCTTTGGTTGTTCCAGATGAATTTTGTTACTACTTTTTTCTAGCTTGGTAAAATAGTTATTTGGTAGTTTGATTGGTAAGGCATTGGATAAGTAATTTGATTTGGGTAGAATTGTCATTTTTATTATATTGGTTTGACTTAATGCTGAGCAAATGAAAAATTTCCAATTATTTAGATCTGACTTTATTTGGGTGAGAAGTGCTTTATAATTGTGTTTGTACAATTTCTAAAAATTATTTCTTGCAAGGCTCTCTGGTGATCATTATTTTCAGTGCATTGTGCTTAGTAAAGGATGGATTTAATATTTCTACTTTTCTGAATTTTTATGAACACATTGATAGTTTTTATAAAGGTATCATGCACTATAAAGGTATGTGTTTATTCCTGTTTATAGATCTGTCATCTTTAATTTTTCAAAAGTTCTATTCAGTTATTTAATTCTTTTCTTACTTATCTTCACATTAAATTTGTCTAAGTCTGAAAGAGATATGTTGAGCTTCCCAACTATCATAATTTTCCTGATTCTCCCTGTAATTCATATAACTTTTGCTTTAAATTAGGGGTTATTGATAATTTCATAAATATTTCAATATAATTTGCTTTCCCATATTCTTGTGAATTTTTTTCCTTTTAAATGAATTTAAATTTATTTTTCTCCAAAAAGGGGATCATAGGCCTTTTCAGACTGCTGAAGGAGTTCATATCACAAAAGAACATCTTCCATAATATTTACAGCTAGGTATCTTAGCCATTATATATTATTTTTATATATTATTTTATTGTCTTTGATCAAAGTAGGGGAACTATGTACATAGAAAAATATAGCAATTTTTTATTTTGGAAACAAATTTTTGTAATCTTTTCTCTACTATTAAAATGTTTCTTGATAAACCCATTTCAGACAATTCTGATAATTGGCCTGTGGGACAGGCTAGTTATGCATGCATAGCAAATTTTAGCTTAAACCAGGTATTAACCCTGCTTATACCAGGTGTTAACCACTCCTTAAATATCATCCCCTTCCACTGATCCTAGAGGGGCATTTAAGGAGAGTCTGCCAAGTTCCTTG
The DNA here is from genome assembly GCF_037893015.1 of Macrotis lagotis. NCBI lineage: Eukaryota > Metazoa > Chordata > Mammalia > Peramelemorphia > Peramelidae > Macrotis > Macrotis lagotis. Next base: position 269,082,266 of record NC_133659.1, on the reverse strand, counting down.
CTCTCTTGCCTTTCTACACAGCCTGATCAGGCAGCAGACTGACTGTGCATATTTTTGTCTACATGGTTCTGTTCTCTTAAAGAATTCTTAACCCTCTAAAATATACTTATAATTATATATCTATTTACCTATTATTTGTTTGCTGTAATTTTCTAATAATTTTAATTTTTTTACCCTTGTCCTACAGGATCATATGTTTGTGAGGTTTTCATCAAAGCAAACCCCCCAAAAACCTGAATTATGATGACTTTAAGCACAATCTATTTCTCCTTTTTCCCCTTTTAAACTGTATTTTAAATGTATTTTCAAGATTGATTGTTACCCCACTTCGTTGTGAGTTTCCATAAGAAATTCTGCTTTAATTCTATGTAAATCATTATGTTTCTTGGATTCTGCCTTTTGTTTTTTGGAGACTTTATCTTCTGACCCCATTGTTGACTGGATCCACATCAAAGCTTTGACTCATTCATTTCTAAGTAGATGGTTTGCTCCCCCTCAAGAAACCTGTATCTCTTCTCTCTGAGAGTCAACAATTGGTGACATTCTCAATGCAGATTCTAAGTGTAGTGTTAGCCCTACTGTAATTCGGAACTCCTACATTGAATTGATTCATTAGCTCAGTCTCCCCAGAATCAGGGACTTCAATGTATTAATACATTAACCTAAGATTTTGCTTTTTAATCCATTCTCTTCTGTTTGTTTTGTGAGTTTCATTCCTTTCCCAAACAATTATTTATTTTTATATCCTTGAATCATACTTTCTCATCTTTCCTCCCTTTTCTTCTTATACTCTCTTTACAAACAGTAATGGATAGTAAAAGGGAAGAAATATGATTACCAATAATGATCTATAGCTGAAGCAATCAGCTTCAACTCCATTGCCCCTCTGTCATGGAACCTGAGTATTCATTTCTTTAGACTTGTTTTTCTTTTAATCCCCTCTCTTATTCCACCCTCCAAAGTTGATATCTGTTTAGCTTGTGATTACTCCATCCTGATTCTACCCTCCTTCTTAAACTCTTCCCTCTACCTATCTATCCCTGTTTCCCTGTAAAATTTAATTTGTGAACTACACTGGAATCCTATGTGTACGTTCATATATGTATACTCAATTTTCCATTTTTTAATTAGGTGAATGAAGTCCATGTGATACTGATACCCTTCTTTTCTGTATGTTTTTATATTTTTTTCAAACAACATAACTGTAATATAGAGTAAGATCTACTGTCCTTTCCCTTAACACTTGCGTATTCCATTTCCCTTCTATTTTTCTCTCATCTATTAAGATAATCAAAACAGAACCAAACCACCCCCCCCGTCATCTACCTGTCATATTTAATCCTCTGACTCTTAAAATTGGGGTTTCAAGGGATAATTCACTCTTTTATTATAGGTGTTCTTAACTTAATGTCTATGGAATGTGAATAACCTTGGATGGGCCAAAAAATTGTATCTTTATTTTTCATTGACTTCAACTGAAATCTGATATTTCCTTAAATTATTTAAACATTATTCAATGAAGAAATCCATAGGTTTCACCAGACTGCCAAAGGGGTTCATGACACATAAAAGTAAAGAACTCTTGCCCTATTAGAATGCAAGTGTTTCATTATTTAGTCCAGTTTAATTGTTTATACCAGCAATTATCTTTCTGAGTTTCTCTTAATTCCTCTGTTTGTATTTAAAATTTCTAATCAGTTTTGGTCTTTTTCATTAGAATTGTTCGAAAATCACAAAACCAGGATATGTCAGAGATGGGAATTTGAAGCCAATTCACTATGTACTATGCCATGCTGCTTCTTTATATATTCAAAATAATTTCCCCAGAGAGGTAGCATAGATTTAAAACTGGGAGGAATTTTGGAATTCATCTAATCCAGTGCCTTCATTTTACAGATGGGGAATCCAAAGAATAAGGTAGGTAAGAGACTTTTTTACAATCACATAGGTAATAAGTAGAAGAGATCTTGTTTTGATTTCAGGTCCTGGACTTCAAACCCAAGAATACCTTATAGTCTCTCACAAAGCTAAGCAATGGCATGTTAGATACCAGATTATAAGTCTCAAAAATGACCACCTTTTTGCCATATTGCACTTCCACTCTTCCTATTTCTATACCTTTAAGAATCAACTGAAATTTTTAACTATAAACACATGATAGTCTTGCAAAACAATAATATAAATAGTAACAGGGGTGCAATTGCCTGAATGAAACTAAGTTGACAAATAGCTAAAGAATACCTCAAAAATGTATCATAGATTTATAATGTTAAGAAAAAAGGAGAAGGATTCAATTCACAATTTCTGGGAAATTTACACAAGCAGATACTGTGAAAAAAATAAAGACTTAGAAATCCATTTGTTTGATACTGTCAATTTCACATTATCTACTACATATTCAAGGGACATTCTTAAGCCTCCATTAAACTTTTTAAAGTTCCTTGGGAAGTTAATCCAATCAACAGTTTTTGGATGGGGGGAAAAAGTCTACATTTTGCATCAAGAGGGTTAAAAAGAATTAGGTCATAGCTTGGTTATCAATTTTCAACAGAATTTCTGTTTTTCTATATTGGTAGCTAAAAGCATCCCTCTTTCATGACATGCTTTTTATCCCCAAAGTAAACTTATCTTCACTCTTTTTTCATAGAGTTGGGAGTTAAAAAAAAGTTGCTGATTTTCCTGGAAGCTTGCTTGTGTTTCATGCTTCCTGTTTTATAAGAGCACCATGAATCCTGGCTGATGCTAAAGGTCCCCTGAGTCACATGGAGCTTTCATCTCTCTGCCTTGGCTTCTCAAAGAATCACTCTTGTTTAATGTTGTTGCCTGTACTGAGAACTCAAGCTCTGGGAGTCAGGTCTCCCTGCTTGCTAGGGCAGAACTAACAAAAGGAAGGCTATTTCATAGATTTTTCAATTTTGAGGATCTTTGTCATCTTCCTATAAATATTTCTAAAATAAGATAGATTCTGTGTTACAATGTTTACATATATATATTCACACACACATATTTACATATGCATAGAATTCACATTTTTATTATATGTAATATAACAATATATTGTTATAC